>NC_071265.1:3380000-3405000 GCF_023375685.1 Ictalurus furcatus | reverse complement strand
ACATTCGGGTATGCGCTCAAAAGATGAATATGAGAAGAGAGTTTAGAATTCCAGCTTTTATTTCTCTGTATTTACACGTAGACGTGTTAAACGACTTAGACCATAGCACATTTTTGTGTGTCCTGTTAGATTGATTGTTTATATCTCTGAACATCTACTCTCGGTAGACGAAAGACCGCATTTTGTTGTTAAAAAGGTTCAACCAACATGTAGATCAGAGAGCTGTCTACGGGATAAAAGCAAGCCATTTTGAAGCGGAGAAAAGATTGGAAAGGCGTTGCGCAAACACTGGGTGTAGCCAATACAACAGTGTGAAATGTCCTGAAAATAAAGAAACCATAGGTGTACTGAGCAAGAGACAGCGCAACGGGTCGGCCAAGGAAAACAACAGCAGCTGATGACTGGAACGTCGTGAGAGCTGTGAAGGAAAAGCCAAAAAACAACAGTCAGTGACATCACCAGCAACGTCTACAGGGCAGGGATGAAGGTACCACAGTCCACCGTTCGAAAAAAGACTCCGAGAGCAGAAATATGATATAGAGGCCGTACCCCTAGATGCAAAGCACTCATGAGCAGTGAGCATCGGAAAACCAGATGGGAGTTCACAAAGAAAAACACATCTGAGCCACAAAAGTTCTGGAACCAAGATTAACCTCTACCAAAGTGATGGAAAGGCCAAAGGATCTGCTCATGATCCAAAACATACAAGCTCATCTGTGAAACATGGTGGAGGTAGTGTCAGCTGAACGAGAGAGAGAGAGAGGCGAGGATGGGGTGTGTGTGAAAATACTCTTTCAGAGTAATTAGACAGACGCACAGTACTCCACCTGTCTCTACATGTCCGCACATGAGTTATCAGGTTTATCAGGAGCATGGCAGTGTTTTCAAGCTAAACAGAATCTTCTGCATTCCTTTATGCAGCCGTCTCAAAAATACAGACACTGTTGCCATAGCAATCCATCTCTATTGTAGTTCTTATTCCCATGGCAACAAGAAGAGAGGAAATGGGATTGTACGGCAGCTGGGAAAGTGCTGATTTACCCACACTCTCTCTCTCTCTCTCTCTCTCTTTCTCACACACACACACACACATTCACACATTCACACTCTTGCACGTGCAGCACGTGTGTCCTGACACTTGATCATTTTGCTCAGTACAGAAAGCCTTGTAGAGTCTTGTAATTTCGAGTGCTTTCACATACACTGTGGGTTCCTGGTGGGTTCTACCCTCTGTGTGGTTCTTTACACAGGTGAGAACACTGCAATCACACTCGTGTGTGTGTGTGTGTGTGTGTGTGTGTGTGTGTGAGTGTGTGCGAACCAAAACAACTGGTCCGAGAGCATCTGAACGAGGTGGCCTCGGTCCGGTGTATGCTAGGGACAAAATGATTCGACTCGGAATCGACTCACCTGCAGGAAGTGAACCGAACTTGCAGTGTGTGTGTTTTTTTTTGTTTTTTTTGTAGATGTGAGCTGCTAATCCGAGCTAAAGCGGAGAGCTGCTACACTGCAGACATGGAGGTTCGGACAGACAAACAAAAAGAGAAAATGAAATCTGGATGCGATACACAACATGACAAGTAGTTATTTATATAATTGTCTAAATATGTCATTAGTTCCAGGCCCATGTTCTCCACGCTCAGGTGATTTTTTTTTTTTTTTTTAGATTTCGACAGGTACATGTACTCGGTAAAGCTTTGTTTATCTTATTTCCATTGCCACATTTCTGTCCAATGAAGGAAAGAATTTTTTAAGCCCTACATGAACATCCAAAAGCACAAAAGTACACGAAAAACGTGTGTGAACGCACCCTCAGCTAATATTAGTGATGAATCCAGTTGTGGTTGCTATGGTGATGCCGTCATGTTTTTGACAGAGGTTTGGCTGCTGTTAATTAAATCACTGAGAATACGATGACGGAAATTCCACTTGTGTTGAGCTGTCACAAATTTTCATTGGCATGTTCATGTATATTCATAGATCTTTAGAAGTTTAAGATGTTTGCAGATCATTTTTAGTAGTTGCTTGTGCACCATTTCATATATATACATACTCATCATGTAGCAGCATTAGCTCAAATCTCAGGCGGATCTGTGATTGTTTTGGTTTCTTCATCAGTTGCTATGTGTTTATCGGGACACACCTGGCACACTGAGATCCTCAAGGACCTATTTGGAAGCTTCCACTCTGCTTAACACTCAGTCTGCAGTCTGCAGCTATCTTGAACACGTGAAGAAAGTCATCTAATGACAGACCATCAATCTAGTAACCTACTAATTTCAGCAGCACTTACTCAGCAACATTTGATGATATATATAGTTAGCGCTAGCATGATCGGCAGCCTTCAAGAGCATGAACACAAAAGAATATACTTACTTTTTTCCACAGTCAAGCGTACGAATATACAAACTCGTCTTCATAAGAATCCTTTGGTGGCAAAATCGTCGACATCTTTAAAAGAATAGGTCAAACACGCAGGCAAATTAGCATTCTAATCTACACAGATGAGCGCACAACATAAAATGAACCTTTTGCAATTGTAACAAGAAGGAGTGTAGATGCCATCCATCCATCTTCTACCACTTACTCCTTCTTCAGGGTCACGGGGAACCTGGAGCCTATCCCAGGGAGCATCGGGGACAAGGCGGGGTACACCCTGGACAGGGTGCCAGTCCATCGCAGGGCACAATTACATACACAATCACACACCCATTCATACACTACGGACACTTTAGACACGCCAATCAGCCTACCATGCATGTCTTTGGACTGGGGGAGGAAACCAGAGTACCCGGAGGAAACCCCCGCAGCACGGGGAGAACATGCAAACTCCACACACACAGGGCCAGGGTGGGAATCGAACCCTCGACCCTGGAGGTGTGAGGCAAACGTATAATCACTAAGCCACCATGCACCCAGTGTAAACAAGCACAGGAAGGGGTACTAAATAGCGCACTTGTGTATTAGCCAAGTTGGCTACTAATGTACTAATGAGTGACCAAATATCAGTTCTGTTCATTTAAGAATGACTAAAGAAACGTTTTGTTTTTTTAGGAAACAGTGCGGTTAAAATAAACCTGTAGAGTGTACATACATGTCGAAAAGTTCAAGACGTTACCCGTTAGAAGTGTATCCCGCATTCATTTCTGCTAATATTCAGGAAAGGGTGCCAATAATTATGGAGTTGACTATAATAGTGAACGGTAAGCCAGGTTGTGACCCGGTTGTGCTGTGTGTGTTCTTTCCGATATGGGATTTGGGAGCGTAATCCTCAGAGGGTTATTCAGAACAGCGACAGGCTGTTCTTCTGAGGCTGTATGGAGACAAACACACTCAGGGGAAAACACACTTACACATATATATTTCTAA
The DNA here is from genome assembly GCF_023375685.1 of Ictalurus furcatus. NCBI lineage: Eukaryota > Metazoa > Chordata > Actinopteri > Siluriformes > Ictaluridae > Ictalurus > Ictalurus furcatus. The sequence continues at coordinate 3,401,631 of NC_071265.1, read as the reverse complement.
AGAACCGAGTTCTTGAACATATGAGATAACAATGAAAAAGCTGTGTAAATACTTAATGTGCCAGACTACACTCAGTCAAAACATGCCATACTTGAATTTATTCATTTTGGTAGGTTGCTTTTCGGTGTTTAATGTATTCCGCTCCCTTAGAACGGGCTCTAATTTGCATATCTACAACTCCCGTGGCTGTTCTTCATTTTGTATGGCTAACAACCAAGGTTGTATTTGTCCTGTAAGTGTGAGCTTGTGGATACTAGTGTGATCTTAATGCCACATTGTTGTCAGAAGTGGGATTAGTCAAGTCAACAGGACAAAAAGGGGACCAACTCCTGAGAGAGATCGTCCAGACTGTGGCTGGCGAAAGAAGAAAAAGGAAGCGAAGGAGAGGACAGTGATGAGGCCTGACAGGTCCTGGGGGCTGAGTGTTAGCCCTGCCCAGCTGTTAGCCAGTTGGTAATCAGAGCTGGCCTGAAGGTAGACAGTGAGCCATACCTAGTGCTCAGGAGGCCTAGAGAGAGCAGACAAAAGGGCCGCGTCTCCAGCAGCAGCTAGCAGCAGGAGTCATATACCTGCCCCGCTGAAGGACACATAGCCCTTCAACAAGACCTACATAGTCAGCTTGCTTGTGGTCTCTGGCTTGCTCCCATTAAGGATTCCTGCAATGCTGAGCGGGATGTCCACACAACACCACCAATGGACTTGAGTACTGGTATGCTTCACGTGGGCCAAACGAAGGATTGAGATTGTTCACAGAAATCCAGCGTGGCAGGCAAGGTACAAGGCTAAAACAGAGGAATTGGCCAGTGACGAGGAAAGAGCACTCCAGTCCTGCATTAGGAATCCCCTTGCACCAAATGATGAGGCTGGTTGAGGTTTCAGCATAGAGAAGTGATGCCAGGTGTAGCGGAATGATGCTGAGCTGGTGAGACTGCAGAGTTGGCTACAGGACGTACCGAGACTGGATCGGTCGGATGTCTCGGTCTTATTTCTTGACTAAGTAAAATGTTCACACTGGGAATCTCAGTAAAGATATAGTGCTGTTAATACCTGGATAATGTTCCAGAACCACCAAAAGATGATATGTGGAACGGCAGACATTTCTCGCACTCTGTGGTCGAAGCCTGTCGATATAGATAGGTTAGAGTTGCGAAATGGGAGCAGAAAGTTTAGGGTGCAGTTGTTTGAGTTCATTTTGTTGTTTCATTGGACAATTTCAATACCATACGAACATGCAGGTACTACGCAGTCAAGTACTGTACATCGTGCTAAAGTTAGAGAATAGTACTCCACTGATGATGTAGCTCTCGTTTATTCGTGCGTCTATTCTATTTTACGTCCTGTTTGCCTTCTGTTATTGTTCCTAGAAGTTTCCACAAAGCAGCGTCGACACCGGAGACTCCCTTCGAAAAATGCTGAATTCACATCTCCTCAGGGGAAGCTTCACCGGAACGTTCTTAAATCAAAATACGTATCATGTTAACACGTTAATACAGTATAAACCTGAGATTTGCAGCTGCACTAGTGTCAGAGGTGCTGTTATAGAAAATTAATCAACACCTTTCGACCAATCAGAATTGAGAATGGTATAAAGCCAGGTCATTGATTATTTTCAGGGAAAATGTAAGTGAGTTATGATCAATCACGGACCATCACGGTTTAAAACGGCTCATGCACGTACACACACACACACACACACACACACACACACCAATAGCTTTGGTTATTAGCATTAAGAACAGCACTGTTTAGTACAACCAAAGACTTTATTTCTGTTGTATAGTGTTGAACAGAGACAGGGCACAGTGAAAACCAGCATCGATTCTTATAAATATCACATTATAACGACAGTACAGTAGGATGGAATGTCATATAATCCTTTCAGGTTCATCATAGAAGTATGCTCATCAATAAATAAAGTTCGTTTATAGCATCTCAGATCACATCTAGTGAACTATGGAATGAAGTGTGCAGATAAACAAGTTGTTGTTGTTTTTTTTTTTTAAAGTGTCTCTGATGAAATCCGTCCATTAAAGTACTTATTCCCTTTAAATACGAGTCTCTTCCCTTTCTTTCCTTTCTTATAAATAAATCTCTCTTGGTCTTGATGGTATTTCTAAAGCACCTTGATGTCTGAGAACTGTGAGTCAGAATGGCTTATCTTTTTTTTTGTGCTAACATGATATATATATTTATATATATATATATAAAAAAAGACCTTTGCTACAAATCCACATCTCATTCAAAGTATGAATGTGTGTGTGAACAGTGTGTCTTTCTTGTTTCGATTTCATAATCTACTCGGATCTCTTCTATTTCAGAGCGAGAGCAGATAAGGACATTTTCCAGACCCCAGACGGTGGTCTGCCTCCGTCCTTCCGTGACAGAGAGAAAGCAGAAATGTCTGGAGGAGAGAGGGACCACACTGGATTTTGCAACAACAACAAAAAGCAAGCAAAAGTGTGAGCAGTTCAGTCCCATCAGCTCCTGAAGGCCATTTGGGATTTGACCTTCCATCCTTCCTTGATCCTGTAGTGCCTCATCTTCGGGGCATGATTAAAGCTCTGAGGGATCAGAACGTAGCCTTCAGCCCTGTTACCTTTATCAGGGTACCACTATAAACCTAGCATAGCGGTCGGGGTACGGTGCACGATTACATGTTTAATCATGTACGCATTTAATCAGTGCTGTGCTCTTCAAGCTGCGACAGAATGCTAATGAGGTTTTGCAGGCCAAAGATGTAGCCGCTGTCTCCACCTTCGTGCACGACGCTGTCCTCGCCATAATCGCGACACGTCGTGTGAGCAAAATCGATCATCCTCACGTCCACCAACGGCGAGGTCGATCCTGATCCGCTCGAGCAATCCCGAAGCTGGGAACGGCCGCCGTACGCTCCTTCTTCCTCCTCATCCTCCTCGTCCTCGTCTTCCTCCTCTCCTCCACGAGAGGGCCGGGATCTGGCAGGGGCTGGCGCTCCATCGTAGATGATGAGGAGAGAGGATGAGAAAAAGCGGTAGCTCTCGCAGGCTTCGAGGACGGCTCGCATCTCTTTGAGCCGATGGAGAACCGGAGAGAGGAGTTCTCTGCGGAGAACACGTCCGTCGCTGAAGAACTGGCACAGGGCTTCTTTAAAGCCGGCCAGACTCAACTTCCGGCCGTGGTACTTGTTCATGAACATCAGCTGCCCCGTCACACTGTGATACACCTACACACGGAGAATGAGAGGAGAAATTAGTCTGACTATTACAAACTATAGCATGGTGAATGTGTCTTTTTGGACAATGTATTTAAAATCATAGTGGAATTTTTGAAAGAGAATGCACGGCGTAAGAGCGGCCCTTTACTAGTTTATACTTAGTATGAAACATCTAGTTACCTGCATCCCACAGAGCCGCACTCCTATTGTAGAGGACGTGCTCTGCTGGCATTTGCGGATTTGGTTGGCTTTCTTCTCTTCTGATGCGTCATCACCATGCTGCCGGGTTCCCATTTTCAGATCAAGAACACAAGGAACCCGATAGCGCCATGTCAGGTTCTCGAGTAGAATGAACTCTGGAAAGGGGTTTGGGTTAAAGAAAATTTGACATTTTCATTTGAATGTTCTCATTTGAAAGAAACGGGTTTCGAATCCTGGCTCCGCCCTGGGTGCGCGGAGTTCGCAGGTTCTCTCCGTGCTTTGGGGGTTTCCTCAGGGTATTCTGGTCCCCCCCCCGGTCCAAAGACATGCCTTCTAGGCTGACTGGCATTTCTAAATTGCCCTTAGTGTGTGAGCGTGTGTGCAGTTGTGCGCTGTGGAGGGTTGGCAAGTCCCCTGCCTTGTGCTCCAAAGCCCCCTGGGATATCTCAGTATGGAAAATGGATGTATGTTGTTTTTATTTTTGCCTGCTGACTATAACCCTGTTTCATTTATCTCAGATGTCCTATCGCTGATGTTTCTAGACGAATGTACATATTTATTGAAACACGTAAAGGATACTGTGCTGGTTTCGGTGTTTGGAGTTCTCCTTCATCCTCTGCAGATGCTGCTGGTGACACTGCAGACTCCAGGGGTTGTGTTTGATCTGAGGTGTCATGTTTCCTTTCTCCAGGCTGTAGTACAGCACCTCTGCTTTATCCTCACGATTACTGCCGAGATGAATCAGAGAGTAGTGTGAGAGTCTGACATTTTCGCTCACGGTCACGATTGACGCTGACGATCAGAGTGGATATTTACAGCTCACCTTTTGCTCTTGTCCTCTTTGCGGCTCTGTCTCGTTCTCTCGTTCTCTAGCAACGCTGTCGGCTTCTTCTTACTCCACTTCAGCACCTTGCTCTTGGGTTCTCCGTCGGCTAAGCGTTCCGTGTTCTCCTGGTCAGATGGATCGCTGTGCAGAGGGTACGCTATCAAACACAGGTTCCCTTCTTCATCCTCCTCGAAGCTCACTGATACCACCCCTACAGCCAAAGAAGAAGAAGAAGAAGAAGAAAGAAAGATGAGGTGAGCACAGCGAGATCTTTTCACTTGTATTGTCTTAATTATCTTCCCTAGGACGAGTTTACTCTTTGCGGTTTCTTGGTAATATGATAAGCTGCTTTGAACTAACACGAATGAATTTGCTTCAGGACGACTCCACAATATTAAATTAAATTATCTATAAATGGATAAAAGTATATAAAAAAAAAATGTCATTCATTAATAAATGTAAAAAAAAAATTTTGAGTTGGGATATTGCCGTGGTATAAAAGGAATAAAACACTTCAGGTACATTTTGTACAAAATGGGAATACTTATCAGGATTAAAAAAAAAAATTTCATTTATAACCAAAGAAATTAACAATTTGATATAACACGATATACACAGCTGCTTGATTATAGTTCATAGCAATTCCATTGCTTTACCCCCTCTCTGTAATTCCCGCCTTCCTGCACACCGATTATTCGATTTATAAAATCCTTGCAGCAACTATCGGCCAAATTCCTGCCTCTCAACCGTTAGCGTACTGCGAAGCGTTGTCGTGTACGGCGTCAAACAGTCGCTTCAGAATAACAGCAAACGACAGCTGTCCTGAGTCGCAACAACACCCATGGCCATATAAGGTCGTGTTTAATTTCATATTATCGCATTGCTTCGTATTACACGGCCATTCAAATGAGTGAATGATTTCAGAAGGTACACTCGTGGCATCTGATATGTTCAGAACATAACAGAACATGTTCGCCCTAGCTTTTGTGATGTAATGTTACTCTTGACTTTATTTACACATGTGGCCTTGAAGTAATCCAAAAGTCATCAGATTACATTAATTTCATATTGCGATACTTGGATTACGTTACTGATGACTTTTTTATTTTTATTTTTTTATTTTATGAAGTCATTACGTAACACAAAAGAGCAAAAGACGTGTAAATATGTAAGCCATGCACTGTGCATTCTTTGGGACCCCGAGGCTTCATGCAGCGTGCAGGGCGGTTGATGGGTTGATGATGTCACCAGCTGTGATGTCAGATTTTCAGCAAGCACACTCATGCAGGCTGAGCTGCTGAGTCAAACCTGTGTGTGTAAGTGTGTGAGTGTGAGTGGGTGAGTGATTATCTTTTTCGACAATACTGTGTTTGTGTGGGTGTGTAGACAGAGAGAGAGAGAGAGAGAGAGAGAGAGAGAGAGAGAAAGAACATGTTGTGTACTACATCTTCCCAGGTTCATGTCAGGTTCATGGCTTTTTTTAGGCCGTATGTTGGTCAAAGACACTGGCAACACACATTGCCACTGACCTAAAGACGCCTTCCGTTCATCTCTCTCTCTCTCTCTCTCTCTCTCTCTCTCTCTCTCTCTCTCTCTCACACACACACACATATACCAGGAATGATGCCAGAATATGTGTGTGTATCATGGCATCAATAAATCATGCTGAATGTGATCTCACATTGGAAACATTTGGCACAAATCCGTACGAGGGCTGAATTTCCTTCATCAGAGCTGCTTCTAGTATTGATCCATATTTCAGTGTAACCCAAACCTCCATCTGTACTGCATCTTGCATCAGTCTGTGTGTGTGAGTGTGTGTGTGTGTGTGTGTGTGTGTTTATTATAAGCTGTTAGGATATAACAAGTAAATATTATTTACATAAGTGCAACATTTTCACCATGATATCCACATTTGATATTTGGTGACATTATTATAAATATCACTTCTTCTTTTTTTTTTTTTTTCATTTATAATAATAATAATAATAATAAAATAAATCTCATTGTGTTTCTGTCATGCTTGTTGCTGTTTTTTTTTTTTTTTTTTTTGCTATATGGAACTTAATAAATTAAATATAAACGTAAATCTTAAATTGAAAAAAATAAATACATATTAGGGCCACCACAACTAAGCATTGGGAATATTTATCTATCTATCTAACCAACCGTCTATCCCTCCATCTATCCATCAAACCTTTAAGGGTTCTTCCAGAAGGACAGCCAAAGAATCCTTAAGGTTTCTAGGGTTAAACATTTCTTCCGAAGACTGTATTATAAGAATCCCAAAGTTGTATATGCACAAACACACACACACACACACACACACACACACATATATATATATAAATGTGTATATGTGCCTATACTTATGCACAGTACTAGGTATATATATATATATATATATATATATATATATATATATATATATATATATATATATATATATATAGACAGAGAGAGAGAGAGAGATAGTACATATACGTATACAGTACTGTGCATAAGTATAGGCACCCAGGTTTGTGTTATAATGTCTTCTGCATTACTGTGTCAGTAGAAAATTAAGTATGTAATGTTACAGACATTTTCTGTCACACAAATTTCAGATTCAAATCGGATGCTGTTCTGGTTTTTTAGAAGGAAGCGTGACTGTCGGTCTCCAGTCTCCAGAAGAACTGTGGCAGGTTCTCCAAAATTCTGGAAACCCTTTCCAGCTGATTTCTTTATAAAACTACACGCCAGTCAATCTCAGCGGTGCCATTTTATAGGCGAAGGTCGGTCACGCCAAATATTTAATATCGTTCATAGTTCATTTTTATTTACGAAAACAGCTCGTGCCGTTATTTTTTAAGATGTGTTTCTTTTAAGAATTTCCTTTCACATGACTAAGGCAGCACTATATACGTATACTCTTACTAGATATTTTATAATAGGCCTAGTAATAATATGTCATAATATCGATTTTTTTAAAAAATAATATTGTATATTCTTAGTGTTCTAGCTTTTATTTTCTATCTTGAGGGTATGCTTAGAATAAAATGAATGTATTCGGGTAAATAGGAATCGCACCATGATGCAATAACATTCATTCATATACATTTTTGGCTCATATATATATTCAAAACAAGCAAGGAAGAGGAAGACCAGTAGAGACAGAGAGAGAGAGAGGGACAATGAGCGAGAAAGCATAGCATTATTACAGGCCTGAATGGTGTGTGTGTGTGTGTGTGTGTGTTGTGTATTTACCTTTGTACTGAGGTGTAAATCTGCGGATTTCTGGTGGCAGGCTCTTGTAGAACTGGTGTTCTCGAGGGATTAGCGGCTTACAGATGGTCTGCTCCCCAAATCGCAATACACACGAATGGCCTCCGACCTGATGAACAAACGGTTCCAACATCACTCCACCTTTCTTCTGGCCTTTCCCTGGGTATCTACACCCCTCCATCAGCGCCTTTAAAGCCGGACTCATCCTCCAAATACATGCGTCGATCTCCAGGTACGGGTTCCTGTTCCTGTCCTCACACATTTATCTCCTCGGCACAAAGACCGGAGCATAAGGGAATAACAAAAATTCCTAGATTCTTGAATTCCTAGATTCTTCTTACTAAAGGAGCGAATAAAGGAAAGTCCACAGGCGGTGATTGTGTGTCTTTTCCGTGTGACAGAATAATTCTACACTGTGTGTCTTACTGGCTCTGCTGAGACTGAGCAGTCTGTTCCAGGCAGAGAGGGAAAAATAGCACAACAACTGACATTGCTCCACCCTCATCTCTGGTTTCAGCCAGTCAGAGCGAGGCAGCTGTTGTCAGGTTGGGTGGGGGTTCGAAGAGAAAAGGAGACTGAACAAACAAAAGGCGAGGAACGGGAGGAGGGAGAGAGAGGAAAGCACAAACAAAGCAGAGGAAGGAAAGAGAAAGTGCACAGCTGTTCTCAGATGGTTTCTCTCCATACACAGGCTTCCCGTTACTCAGGAAACAGAAAGAGGAGGGATAGAGCGGCAAATGACATAAAGTTTCACCTACTGTACAACCGCTTAGCCTTAATTTCTGTTTCTCCTGACAGCATTTCCAGTAATGGTAAGTCACATGACACGAGCTTTGCTGTAATCTCCTGAAACACACACTCAAATAATCACACAACTGCTCAAGCACACGACTCACCAACCACTTTATTAGGAACACCGTGTACATCCGGACAAGCATGCAATTATCCAAGCAGCCAATCATGTCGCAGCAGCACAATACATAAAAGTATGAAGACACAGTTCGGATCATTAATTCACCTCAAACATCAGAAAGGGGAAAGGGGTTTCAGTCTCAGTGACTGTGACATGGGTGTCGGTGCCAGACGGGCTGGAAACCGCCGATCCTCCGGGAGTTTCACACTCAACAGCCGTAAGATAAAAACCTGAACGCACATTTTTCTCTCAGCGTGACTACGCTGATTAAATAAAGGTCCAATAAAATAAATAAATAAATAAATAAACGTTTAAATGAGAGGTCATATACATGTACGCGAGGATAAGATGAGTAAATGGGAACGAGTTTACATGTAGGAACTGATGGTGTCAGAGGGAAACTGATGAAACGTCTGACCACACACACCGGATCGATTGTGCCAATTGCTCGGATTTGTCTCACTTTGACGTATCGCTGATTTGCATAGAATGAAGAAAATATTAAGTTAATACCCTCGTCTTAGAATTTAAAAAGAAGGCATAGATGTCGAGAAGCTTCAACTTTCCAAGTGGAAATTTTTGGCATAGGAGTGGACAACAACTTGAGTCATTTTATTTCATTACTACACTTAAGTTATAATTTCGCCGTATTTATATTTTTACTTGAATTATATTTCCAAGAAGGACAAAAAAAAAAACAACTTACAAATCACCAAGGGCTTTTTTTTTCTCTCTCTCTCTCTCTCTCTCTCATCCAGCCAGTGACTGTACGCTATACAATATACTTCATCGATAAAATGGACTCATTCGTTTCAGCTTCGGTAAAATGGAGGAAACACCACGATTGATCTCACACGCAAACTTAAACATATCAGCGTAAACGCACATCAGTCCCTCCAGGATTGTCAGGATCGCTGAAATTTACCGCAAAATCAAAAAAAAAAAAAAAAAGAGGAAAATCCGTAATATCCGATAAATCCGCGCAGATTCGGGTCAAGACGTGTCATGTGACGTCATCACGACGTGCGTTCGGCCAAAGCTCTCTTCGGTTCACGTTTGTCGCACATGAGTACAGCTAAAAAGTCTCATTTACCCACAAACATCACGGTGAAAGACATTTTCGCAAATACAATTATATATATATTAAAAAAAAAACAAAAAAAAACGCAATTGCAATTTCGCAAAATTGTTTTTCCAAAAAAAACCAAAAAAAAAAAGGCACAAAAAACTCTCCAAGTTGCATCGCAAATTTTGTAAAAAGACAGCAAAATCAAGCATTTTTGGCCACAATGATCACAAAAAAAAACAAACAAGCGAAATCGTGTACGGACGGACACGTAGACAACAACCCGGACAAGTAACATTACACTTAAATCTGTCTTTAATAGCGATGTCTTGAATAAAACTAACAAATAGCTGTTCTACCTTGATACCAATGTCTCAGTTGATTCACACACGTCTGCCTTTCTTCCTGATCAGAACTTGATGGGTGTGTCATATTGCGTAAGAGCCTTCTCTGCAACATAAACAGCTCATGAAGTGCTCGTGGTAGAAAAGCATGTAGGAATAACAGATTAGAACGTCCACCATGCTCACGAACGGGGTGTTGTTGTGTTCTGTATGTATTTCTCGCAGGTACAATTGCTGCTTGTACGCACCCTACTACTAATTCCTCTTCCAGCTAATCGACACTAGGATAAGGATGTTTTGAAACCATGTTTCTATATTTTCACTGGAACAAATGGACCAGTATGGACTTGACCATATTGGACTTGACCATTTTTTGTTGTTTCTGAACATCGTTTCTCCACTTTTTTCTTCTTCTGTCAACTTGCCACACGTGCAGCGCATACAGGAATCCAGGAAGTCATGTGGTGCGACGTCTATGCTCTTCGGTCATGATGAATATGGAGGAGTAGTGGCACTCTGTTTTATGTAACGGCTGCCGAATACAAATGCTGCACAGTCAATCTGACAATTTACAGTGACCCAAAACACAAAGGAAAAGACCTGCTTAATTACATGTGTAAGCTGACCTATAGTATCGTGTTATTTTGTCGTGTGTTTCCTGGAAACACAAACCACAGTAACGACAGGTAATGTTTATGTCAATCCACATATAACGCATCTTCTGTCCTATTATTAAAATGTTGTGGTAATGTTGTGATGTGGTGCCACACAACCATTTGCTTGGCCCCAAAAACATTGGAGAACATCGGACAGAACTTCCTGTCCGCATTGTAATTGGCTCGAAAGTGCGTCGAATGTGTAATCCTCCGGCGAATATATATTTACAAAACCACCATAGACAAATCCGCAACCTAGAACCTTTACTTATGCGAGATGGAATAAAATATATTCACCCCCTGAGACGTTTCTACATTTTGTAACGTTAGGAAACATCGGGATTAGACTGGCATGCGTCTCTATTCCGGAAAATCTTCCCGAATATCCTGAAACGGTTGCCGATTCTTCTTTTCAAAATTGCTCAGTCAGATTGGATGGAGACAATTTTCAAGTCTTGCTATAGATTATCATTCAGCTTGAGATCTGGGCCAATCCAACACGTTCAGATTCTTGTGGTTAGCATTGCTTTGGCACTATGCTTAGGCTTGGTGTCCTTTTGAAACGTGAACCTCTGACCCATTCTCAAGTCTCTTGCAGACGGGAACAGGTTGTCTTCAAGGGGTTGCCCTGTATTCGGCTCCATCCAACGTGCCCTCAAGCATGAAAAGCATCTCGAGAATGTGATACTATCACCACCGTGCTTCACCATGATAACGGCTCATAAGCAAGTGTTGCATTTCCATGAAAACGCTTTGCGCCGAGGCCAGAAAGTTGAACTTTGGCCCCATTAGACCAGAGAATCTTTTCCCGTGTTTGCAGAATCTCCAACATGACTCATTCATTAAGTCATTGGTTGCTTAGTAACAGGAAATTTAACATGGAGTCTATAATGTTACATATTTGTTTAGCTGGACTTGACCATTTTTTGTTGTCTCTGACATCGTTGCTCCACTTTTTTCTTCTTCTGTCAACTTGCCACACGTGCAGCGCATACAGGAATACAGGAAGTCATGTGGTGCGACGTCTATGCTCTTCGGTCATGATGAATAAGGAGGAGTAATGGCACTCTGTTTTATGTAACGGCTGCACAGTCAATCTGACCATTTAAAGTATGTGTGTTATTGACAAACATACGCTGTTTGAATTATATAAAGCACATCTGGTCCACAATCCAATTCAATTTTATTTACATAATACTTTTAAGAATGGACGTCGTCACAAAGCGGCTTTACGATGTCCAGATATAGATTTAGATTCGTCCCTCATAAGAAAGACAGAAGTGATAAGACGAAACCTTGAGAAGAACCAGACCTTGACAAGACCATACATGCTACTTAGTCATTTGGTTCTATCATAGACCGTGAAATCCTTCTTTTACCACTGACCAAATACAGCCTGCCGACTGTCATGGAAATGGCTAAATGTTTCCTACGATTACGATTATATTCTACTATGTAACGAACTGGCATGAATGAGAAAAATATATAAAACAGATGTCATATTTGAGATAAGGAAGAGTGATACCGACTGGGAAACCCCGTCATACATAAGCACAAACGCGTACATACACACCCAGACCCAAACAACGCACCTCAGCTCATTTTTGTTTATGGTAGAACCTTTTTCTCACACTCCTGTGTTTGTCTCAGAATCGGTAGGTCATGTAAACGAGTACACCTCCATCATGTGTTTACAGAAAACATGCAGATCGAAATCACATGCTGGCGCTGGAGAATAACAAACTTGTGGCATTTCAACATGAGGTTCTCGTTTGGAGAAACCACCTCCCAGGATATGGTTCAACATGCACAACTGCTTATATCCATATCCAGTGTGAGCGTACTGTATGTCTGGGTTTCTCCAAGCATTGTGGTACGTTTAAATACATTTCACGCCGTGATGATCCAACCATTCATCATATGGGTCACTGCATTCTGGGAGTTTCTCTGTCTGTCATCTGAACGTCTTGCACTCAGGTCTAATTGCAGAGCTCGGAGAGTTTGTGCATGAGGAGGAGTATTGTTGCTGTTCCGGGGATTTTGCTGTTTTTGAACTGAGCTCAGTGGTGTTATTCCTGGAAGTCATTTTTCAGCGTAATGGCCATCGGCTTGGGGCTCCGGCATACCGTTACCACTGAAACGACCTTAGTTTGAACCATTTACATTTTTTCAGATTTCTCAGTCTTCTTGTATTTCTTCCTATGAATGAGCTCCATCTGCGTCGACAACCCCAATTCCGAAAAAGTTGGGACAGGATGGAAAACGCTAACAAAAACAAAGAGGAGTGATTTGTGAATGTGCTTTGATTTGTATTTAAAGAAAAAAAAAAACGTATAAAGACGAGGTATTTGATGTTTTACGTAATGAACTGCATAGTTTTTTGAAGGTAAACGTTTGTTTTGAAATTGATGCATGCAACACGTTCCAGAAAAGTTGGGACAGGGGCGATTTAGGACTAATAGCGATGTGAGAAGTTGAAATAAGAAGGTGATGTGAAACAGGAAGGGAAATCGTCTAATCAGAGTATATAAGGAGCCTCCAAAAAACGCCTAGTCCTTCAAGAGCGAGGACGGGTCGAGGCTCGGCGATCTGCCAACAGATGCGTCAGAGAATAATCCAACACTTTGAGAAGAACATTCCCCAAAGACACATTGGTAGGATTTTGGGCGTTTCACCTTCTACAGTGCACAGTATAAGTGGTGGCTCAATGGTTGAGGCTGATAAGATTACTGATCAGAAGGTCAGAGGTTCAAGCCCCAGCACTGCCAAGCAAGTGCCTTAACACTCTCTGCTCCAGGGGCACTGTAGCTCTGATCCCAACTTCCTAACAAGCTGGGATATGCGAAGAAAATAATTTCACTGTGCTGTAATGTACATGTGACAAATAAAGGCTTCTTCTTCTTAATTAAAAGATGAAAGGAATCCGGTTAAATCTCGGTACGTAAAGGACGAGGACGCAAACCACTACTGGACACGCGTGATCTCCGATCCGTCAGACGTCACCGTCTTAAAGACCGTCATGAGTCTGTAATGGAGATCTCGACATGGGCTCGGGAATACTTCGGTAAACCTTTGTCAGTCGACACCATTCGCCGCTGCATCCACAGATGCAAGTTAAGGCTTTACTCTGCAAAGCAGGAGCCGCACATCAACACTGTCCAGAAGCTCCGCCCACTTATCTGATCTCGGTCTCATCTGAGATGGACAGTAGCACAGTGGAGTCGTGTTTTGTGGTCCGACGAGTCGACATTTCAAATAGTTTCTGGATAAAACTGCCGTCGTGTTCTCCGGACCAAAGAGGAAGATCATCGTCCGAGCTGTTATCAGCGTCAGGTCCATAATCCAGCGTCTGTCATGGTATGGTGGTGTGTCGGTGAACATGGCAGGGGTAATTTGCACATCTGTGAGGGCAGCATTCATGCAGAAAGATATGTACACATTTTGGAGCAACATACACTGCCACCCAGAGCAGGACAACAACAAACCACATTCTGCCCGGATTACAAGCGCATGGTCGCGTAAACAGAGAATGCAGGTTCTAGCATGGCCTGCTTCAGTCCTGACCTGTCTCCCATTGAGCACGTGTGGTGCATTATAAAGCGCAAAATAAGGCAACAAAGGCCCTGTACAGCTGCGCAGCTGAAGAAATGCATAATGGATGAATGGGGGAAAATTCCACTCGCTAAACTTAACCAACTGGTGTCTTCACTCAGCGTCCAAACGCTTAATAAGTGTTATTAAAAGAAAAGCTTTTGTTACGCAGCGCTAAACAGTCGACTGTTTAACATCCATAAATGTTGAATAAATACATAAAACGTCGCCTTATCAAAAATTCCACGTTTTTCTTTGTTAAAACTGACACATTTTTAATCTCTTTAATTACTAGCGTTAAATTTGCAGCTGCACTATTGTCACTATTGAGCTTTTATAGAAAATTAATAAACACCTTCTGACCAATCAGAATCCAGAATCCAAACAGCGCTGTGCTACAAAAAAAAAAAAAAGTTCATAATTTTTTTATTAAAAGTTATTGTTTATAGTATGCATAAAGTTGTTATGTTGTTATGGAAATGATCAGGGCACAATAAATATATCAAGTAACCTACTCCGTCACACCACAGCTGACACTTTCTCACTCTTGTGCAAATATTATGTTCAGAAAACCAAACACAATTCCTCCGTAAACCCCACATCACCGTTCTTGTTCTCCCCCCCCCCCCCCCACCCCAAAACACACATGGTTTCGTCATACAGTATGAGCTGGCAGTTTACATAAATAAAGCATGAAAGCTAAAAGCCATGTAAAAATCACACACACACACACACACACACAAGCTCCTTCTGCTTCACTTCCTCAGAAGGTGTAGGGTCACAGCTATAGTGTCAGTTACAGTAGGTCTATCTCTCCTTGTGACAGAGTCACACTCACTGCTTTTCCACTGACGTGTGTGTGTGTGTGTGTGTGTGTGTGTGCGTGTCTTCCTACATTCTTCCTACAAGAAGCTTGTGGAAACTACTATTTTAGTCACTTTGATCAACAAAAAAATCTAAACTTGCACGCAAACTAATTACCTTAAGAAATTAAAAAGAAATGGATTTATTTATAACGTAAAAACTTTAAGGTCATTAGTTTCCTCAAATTTTTGGAGTTAATTGAACGTAGCCGGTTTTACAGTGTATAGATTCAGCCTATAAACTGACCAATTGCAAGTGCCAATGCAGTTTGAGCAAAATTTTTGAAAGAAAAAAAAAAAAAGAGTTTCTCGAATCATTATAAAGCTATGAGTTTATCTTTATCTTATACCCTGGTCTTTCTGAACACTCGATTCTAATTGGCTGGAAGGTGTTCGCTAAAACCGTATAAACGCACAGGTAATTCCAGTCAGTTTAATCACCGCTCTGAATTAACGCACTGCCTATAAACAGCTGTAACCATAGTAACGTACAGTTAAACTCACAGCTTCGGTATTTATTAGTAGAGATGCGGCACAGACGCAGGTAATACATACATGCACAATCTCTCTCTCTCTCTTTCTGATAACAATTTATTATAGTTCATTCAAATAAATGTAGTCTTATTGCACTACTTTATCTCTGCGTATGATTTCGAGCGAGCAGAATTCACGGCACGCATATAAAATAGCGAACGAAAACCAACCGTTATTTTTATCCTTCCAGTCAAACTTTGCACTGCAAACATTAATGACACACTGGTATAAGCGGGATGATCCACGGCTAGGGAGATGGAGGAGAGAGTTTTTGCTTAGTAGCCACGCTAGTTTTCTTCTTCGCTCCGATAGTGTCGGGTGTTCTGCAGGTGTAGATCGCAACTAGTCGCCATAGCAGCGCTACCAGGTTATTAACTGTTTATGAAATATTAATATGCATGTGCGAATACTTCATTCCGAAAGGCAACGTGAGTACTGCACAAATATAATACTTGCCCATCATTACAGAGGTTCACCACCGTCTCCATTTTTTTGTTTTGTTTTGTTTCGTCTCTTTGTTTTACGTATGGAAGTAACGCAACGCCGATCTCTTTCTCCATCTGTTACGCCCGTTCTTCCTGGCAGATAGTTTCACGGTAGAGATGCTGTTATTTTTGCGGTATGGCCTGGCATTGTAAAAGCAATATCTTTCTTTCTGAGCTCCTTGGATCTACGTGTGGTCGGGGGTGGTGGGGTGGTGGGGGGGTCGAATATTTCTGCATGTCTTAATTCGCTTAATTTTTTAATCAAATCTTGACGAGAAAAATGTGTGTATTTATCTTTTGTTACGCAGACAGGTCTGATGAATTCCGGGGGGCTTGAATACTTTTGTAAGCCACTCTGTATGACCACTCACCCATATGAAGGTAAAAACCTTCCTCTTGCATGCTTTTTTATAATAATAATAATAATAATAATAATAATAATAATATTAGTGTGCCTATATATATATATATATATATATGTGTGTGTGTGTGTGTGTGTGTGTGTGTGTGTGTGTGTGTTTATTCTGAATAATGTGTTTGTATTTGGTTACAGCCCTGCTCTAATGTCACAAGCCTCTCTGCCTCATGCATTTTCCTCATATGTCTCCAGTGACCCCTTTAACTCACAGCTCTGGCAGCTCAATAATCATTTTGTGGAACTGTACATTAACTGGATCCACACATGCCCTGCAGTTATGAAAACACTCTGAGCACGTGCAGAACCACGGGCCACGTGTGCGTCTTCAGCAAAGAATTTTGACAGACAAGAGGTCATGGGAAGATCATTAAAAAGCAACTGTGTACACAAAGACGTTCATGAGGATACATAGGAGGTGAAAAGAAAAGCCAGCGTGTGTGTGTGTGTGTGTGTGTGTGTGTGTGTGTGTCTCGTTCTGTTGAGCCAGCTGGAAGAGTATGTGTTTTTAACAGATGTTCAAAAGTTCCTGGTGTTCTTGGAAATCCTTGGATTTGGACATGGGTTATCTTGTGGGCGTATGTGTGTAAACGTATGCATATATGTGTTCTGTTACATCGCCGGTCAACCCCAGGACATCAAGATTTCAAAATGTAGTAGTAAATAGATCAAAATGGCCCTGGAGCATATGGTAAATAAGCACCGCGTGCCTCTACATGGTAAAAGTACATGTTTTTTTTAATCACAAAACAGGATGATACACACGACAGATGACCTGACCTAAAATATACTGCTCCTCTACTAATCATTTTAAAAGGAGGTCATGAAAGTGACAGCGAGGAATATTTTAATGAGGCAGAACAGGATAGGAGTCGAGTATCCATAACCAGAGTCTGGAGTCTGGAGTCTTCGCTCCGAGCCAAAAGTCAAGAGCACATTATGTTACACTCTGAATATACCCACAATCCAACTGGTCTGGACCGCCGGCGCACCACAGAGTTAAAGGAGCGCATAACAGGAATGATGAATCAGCACTGGGGCGCATGCAGACACACACACACACACACACACACACACACACATATACGAGGTCTTTGGCATGAAAGCTCTGAAGGTAAATATGAGGTCTGTCATAAGCTCCAATCTAAATTTAACCTCAGTTCAGTCTTTAAATCTGTCGCTCTTTGCTCCCACTCCCAAGCGAAGAGACTCAAGACAAATCATATGCACGTAAATCATAATATACAGTACAAGTATATCACAAATCATGCAAAAAGGCTGAATCTTTCCATATACGCTATTTGATTCATATCCATGTCACGTTTTAATCATCAACAGCTTTTCCGGTTGATTCAGATCAGCTACCTGAATTGTTTTTGGTGCATTCTTACGTTTATAGCCAAATAGCCTACATACACCTATCAGCCATATGATTAAAACCACTGACAGGTGACGTGAATGACATCGGTGATCTCGTTACAGTGGCACTTGTTAAGGGGTGGGATGATAGATTAGGCAGCAAGTGAACAGTCCGCTCTCAAAGTCGATGCGTTGGAAGCGTAAGGATCTGAGCGACTTTGACAAGGGTTAAATTGCGATGGCTAGACGACCGGGTCAGAGCATCTCCAAAACAGCAGGTCTTGTGGGGTGTTCCCGGTATGCAGGGGTTAATACCTACCAAAAGTGGTCCAAGGAAGGACAACCAGTGAACCGGCGAGAGGGTCTACGGCTCGACGGGATTCCCCTAATTCAGTTGGATTGTTCTGGAATGGTTTGAGGAACACGATAATAGAGTTCAAGGAGTTGACTTGGCTTCCAAATTCCCCTGATCGCAATCTCATCAAGCATCTGTAGGATGTGCTGGACAAGCAAGTCCGATCCAGTGAGGCCCCTCATGACAACTTACAGGAAATGGTGACAGACACCACGGCACACCTTCAGAGGTCCTGTGGAGTCCGTGCCTCAAAGGGTCAGAGCTGTTTTGGCGACACAAGGGGGATCTACACAATATTAGGCAGATGGTTTTAAAGTTATGTCTGATTGGTGTATATGGTCCATCCTACTGTATTGAAATGAAAACTGTATTTGATATCATACCACAAAATGTCTCGTTTTTCCCTGCACCACTTTCCTTATATGGTCAATCTTTCCTGTTTTTGTTTTCTGTTCTCATGGTCGTCCAAGTGTCTCCACCGGCTCCTAACAGTACCCCTCGTTAGCATTTTTCTTGAACCTTTTGTGTTTCTCTTCGTGTCGTGTCGGTTTGTGTTTTGTTTTTCAGTTCCTAGTTAAATTGCTTGTCCCCCCCCCCTCCCCCAATCAGTCTTTCATCACATGCTTAGAAGATTAGCGCTCTGATCAATCCTGATAAAGTGGGCTTCGTCTACACGCTTCAATCCTGCGTCTAAAATCACGACCCTCCGACTTAGACCCTTCGTCCCACGCCATATCATGCTCTCCTCCCTTTCCTCTTCCACATCACTCACACGATTTTTTATCAATGGAAGCCACACACAGATTGATGATGGGCACAAATAAAATAAACACACACACACACACACACGCCATAATATTTCTGTCTGTCATACAGTCAGAACTGAAGGCACAAATTGCTTAGTTCACACATGTATCATGTACGCTCACACAAAATGTGCAGTTTACACTTTCCTTCAGCTCACATCTCACACCCCTCACCCCTTTCAGACAGGCAAATAGCATCCTCCAGCATCAAGCGACTTCCTGACATGCTGGCGTATACGTAGAAAAGATTTTCACTCATGTCTGTCTCATCCTCACACTTTTAATGCTCTTTCTTTTTTTTTTTGAATACTCTCACATCACATCACTTATCTTCAAAATAATTCTTACCTGTAATAATGACACATACTACACATACCGTGGGTTAAGAACTTCCTGGAAACACTGGGATAATCCTTCAGTGTTTATCATTCATATGGACATCATCACACTGACATCATGGTCCATTCACACGGGAGAGGAATGTCTCATCCTTCATCATGTACGTGTTAGTAACAAGACTAAATACTCATTTTGGGAGATGTGTCACCGTCGATCGTTTGTTTCTCACACATCGAATGCGCTTAGTTGTACACCACTTCCGCTGCGCTGTTGCTTTCATTAATATTTATTTCAGTCACACACACACACACACACACACACGTGGCTTTTATTCACTTCATATTTCACAATTTTGATTTTCATATGCAGGGCATGGGGTTTTATTTGTCATATGTTTGTCACATGATCACATATTACCGTGGAAAAACGTCAGCACGTGTGAAACGTCCGTCAGCACGTGTGAAATGGTCCGTAAGCGTTACGGTTTTCCGTCCTTCTCCTTTCTTCTGCGGTTGAATCCTGTTTAGAGAGGAACGATGGCATCTGAATGCGTCTCACAGCGTTGCGGTGCTGCACTGCTATATTTAGAGCGCCGAGGCGAGATGCGAGCGCGTCTGCATTAAACACATTAAGCGACGTTCACGTGAGGGGTAGGAGATGTTGTAGATCGCAGGGGATTTCAAGCTATGAGCACGCCTCGATGGAAAATGTGCGTGTTTTGTTTTCCACGTGCGATTATGTGAGTAATGTGTGATTGTGCATGTGAACTCAAGTAAACGCATCATATCATGTATGTGATAAATAAAAGTCCCTATATGTGAAATATTAACACGTGCTGATAAATGAATTGTCTAAAACATGACATTAAAAGCAACAACAAAAATAAACAATATCTGAAAAAAAAATTTTTAAAAAGCGTACATTTTTTTGACAAATTCATCATATGACTTCATAACGTTAAATAGATGTAAGGTTAATTATTTACGCGTGCGCCTCTGTGAGTGGAGACCAAATGTCCCCACAAGGACAGGAATATCTGACAATTTTGACCAAACCGGGACGCCACAAGAAAATATCGTTACTGGGTTTTGTTTTGTTTTTAAACTGAAGCTTTTATTTAAAAATTAAACAGCCAAAATATTTACTTTTAAAAAAGGTTACTGAGGTTATGGATAGAGTTTTATCTATCTATCTATCTATCTATCTATATATATATATATCTATATATATCTATATCTATATCTATCTACAGTGAGGGAAAAAAGTATTTGATCCCCTGCTGATTTTGTATGTTTACCCACTGACAAAGAAATGATCAGTCTATAACTTTAATGGTAGATTTATTTGAACAGTGAGAGACAGAATAACAACAAAAAAAATCCAGAAAAACGCACATCAAAAATGTTATAAATTGATTTGCATTTTAATGAGGGAAATAAGTATTTGACCCCTCTGCAAAACATGACTTAGTACTTGGTTTAAAAACCCTTGTTGGCAATCACAGAGGTCAGACGTTTCTTGTAGTTGGCCACCAGGTTTGCACACATCTCAGGAGGGATTTTGTCCCACTCCTCTTTGCAGATCTTCTCCAAATCATTAAGGTTTCGAGGCTGACGTTTGGCAACTCGAACCTTCAGCTCTCTCCACAGATTTTCTATGGGATTAAGGTCTGGAGACTGCCTAGGTCACTCCAGGACCTTAATGTGCTTCTTCTTGAGCCACTCCTTTGTTGCCTTGGCCATGTGTTTTGGGTCATTGTCATGCTGGAATATCCATCCACGACCCATTTTCAATGCCCTGTCTGAGGGAAGGAGGTTTTCACCCAAGATTTGACGGTACATGGCCCCGTCCATCGTCCCTTTGATGCGGTGAAGTTGTCCTGTCCCCTTAGCAGAAAAAAAACCCCAAAGCATAATGTTTCCACCTCCATGTTTGACGGTGGGGATGGTGTTCTTGGGGTCATAGGCAGCATTCCTCCTCCTCCAAACACGGCGAGTTGAGTTGATGCCAAAGAGCTCCATTTTGGTCTCATCTGACCACAACGCTTTCACCCAGTTGTCCTCAGAATCATTCAGATGTTCATTGGCAAACTTCAGACGGGCATGTATATGTGTTTTCTTGAGCAGCGGACCTTGCGCGCGCTGCAGGATTTCAGTCCTTCACGGCGTAGTGTGTTACCAATTGTTTTCTTGGTGACTATGGTCCCAGCTGCCTTGAGATCATTGACAAGATCATCCCGTGTAGTTCTGGGCTGATTCCTCACTGTTCTCATGATCATTGCAACTCCACGAGGTGAGATCTTGCATGGAGCCCCAGGCCGAGGGAGATTGACAGTTCTTTTGTGCTTCTTCCATTTGCGAATAATCGCACCAATTGTTGTCTCACCAAGCTGCTTGGCAATGGTCTTGTAGCCCATTCCAG
>NC_071265.1:3365000-3377500 GCF_023375685.1 Ictalurus furcatus | reverse complement strand
GGTTAGCACGTTCGCCTCACACCTCCAGGGTCGGGGGTTCGATTCCCACCGTGGAGTTTGCATGTTCTCCCTGTGCTGCGGGGGTTTCCTCCAGGTACTCCGGTTTCCTCCCCCAGCCTACCCATGCCTACCCATGCATGGTAGGCTGATTGGCGTGTCTAAAGTGTCCATAGTGTATGAATGGGTGTGTGAGTGTATGTGATTGTGATGGATTGGCACCCTGTCCAGGGTGTACCCCACCTTGTTCCCCATGCTCCCTGGGATAGACTCCAGGTTTCCCGTGACCCTGAAAAGGATAAGCGGTATAGAAGATGGACGTCACAGATAGAGAGAATATTATGATACATGTAAATGGGGATCTTTGAATAGTATTTAAATAAATACACACACACCTGCAGGATTATTCATCCAGGCTAAATAACACACCACACACAGAGGTGATGTGGAAAGCCTGTGGGTTTATGGTTATGTCTGTGTGGGTGTGAGAGTGTGTGTGTGTGTGACGGGGGCTTGGGGTCAGGGTTACATAATGTCCGGTACTAACGCACTAAGACTGTGGATTAGGCGACAAAGACCAGCACAGTGCACTAATAACAGATCGAGCACAAAAGAGAGACAAGAAGACTAGCTGGATTTACAGATCAGCACCAGAGGTGGGATAATGCGACAAAGAATGCCTGAATAATGTCTCACAGCAGTGTGTTTGTGCAGAGAACACACTCCTCGCACTCTGCTCACAGACCCAATCCCACTGTGACTCGAAAAAACTTCATTCTTATCCGAAGACGGACTGTCTATCTGTCTCACACACACCCACACACACACACATTTGTCTTATTATCACTGTGAGGACCTTTGCTTAATCTCAGTAAGCACAAGGAAACCTTTTTTTCTCTGTTATTTTGTTGGGCGGGTTTTTTTTGTGCTTTTTTTTTGGCAGGGGAAAGAAAGAAAGAAAGAAAGAAAATGCAGCACACACTAAGCTTGAGGAGTCGGTAAATTTCCACTGCAGTCCATACGGTGAGTCAGCCAGCGACACACTCACACACACTCACACACTCACTAGATCACTTCGACAGACACCATGGAATTTTCTCCCTGCACTACTAAATACACCAATCTCAGCCTCTCACCTCCTCTCTGTCTTTAACACACTCGGTGAATGAGAGAGGAGTTTTAAAGGGGGGTGTGCTACAAAACAGAGCACTAATTAGGGAGTTAATCCATCTTATACAGCATGCATGAAAAAGAAAAGTATCTTACATCGATAGAGTCAATATAAAAGTCTACACACCCCTTTTTAAACTGCAAGTTTTTGTGATGTAAAGAATGAAACCAAGATATAATCATATCAGGTCTTTTCCCACCTTTATTGTGAGATAGCAACCAACAAATGTCGAGTTAAAAAAAACACAAATAGAAATGTTTTAAGGAAGCAAAAGAAACATGATCTGGTTACATAAGTGTACACCAAGCGTATATAAGTGTATAACGGGGCATGCGTGTTCAGAATTAACCAATCACATTCAAGTGTATGCTCAGGCGTAATCATCATACACCTGACATCGATGAAGTGATTCCGATCAAAAGATCAGATGTTTCTGTAGGATTATCTTGACATCTTCTTGGTTTCATCTGACTGCTGCAGCCAAAGAGCTTACAAAGCATGTACAGGAACGCACCGTCGAAATGGATCAGTCAGGAGAGGGGTACAGAAGAATTCCCAAAACATTGAAGAAAATGTGACGCGCCCGTTGACTTTACCAAGAACAGGATGTCCTTCCAAAAAATTGAGGAAAAGACGAGAAGAAAACTTATCAGGGAGGCGGCCAAGAGACCTACAGCAACATTAAAGGAGCTGCAGGAATATCTGGGAAGTATTGCTCACTCCCTGCATGTGACAACAATCTCTAGATTGAAGCCCTTTCTCATGAAAAAACAAACGAACAAACAAACAAAACGAAAAACCATCCAAGCCTACCTACAGTAAATAACCCCAAACCATGAGGGGAAAATGTGTTATGGTCTGATGAGCTCACATCTAGAACTTTTTGGGGAATAATTCTAAAAGATATGTTTTGGTACAAACACAAGACAGCTGATCACCACACCCATGGTAAAGCGGTAAAGCATGGTGGTGGCACCATCATGTTATGGGGCTGCTTCTTTTCAGCTGGGACTGGGGCTCTAATCAGGATAGAGGGAATCATAGAGGGAATGCCCCAAATACCAGTCTATTTCATACCAGTCTATCCTGCATTGTGGACAGACACGCCCCTAGAGCAGTAAGTCACCGGTGAAGCGAGCAGACCAACCAGCATTATTTTTATTAATCATGCAAGCTTCGTGATTACCTAACATTCAACTCATTACCTAACAATGACGTTAGGTGCACTGTTAAAAAAAAAAGTCGGGATGTTTATTTTAAACAAACCGCTGGGTTACACGTATTGGGTAATTCAGTTGGGTTATTGGCTTTATTATCGTGTTAATTTGGTAACAACCCAAAATGTTGTTTTGGATATTCTGGTCTTGTGATGCCATTTTAAATTTGAATGGTCTAGCTACAACGGGTAGAACTCGCTGATCCAGTCTCCTACTTTCCTTCAAATAAAGTTATACGGCAATGAGATAGACAGCTAGATGATAATGTGTTACTATTAACATTAGACAAACAACGTAAGGCAGCGTAAACAATGTTCATGGACTGCTTCTTTCAGACACTGGACGAACATATACTACCGGTCAAAAGTTTAGACACACTCATTCGTTATTTTCATTTTTTCACATTTCATAATAATAACAACGTCATCAAAACTCTGGAGTAACACAGATGGAACTATGGGAATTATGTTGTGATAAAAAAAATTTTAAAAATCCCAAATAAATAAAAAAAAGTTTATATTTTAGCATCTTCAAAGTCGACGCCCTTTTCGCCTAGAATTTCCAGAAATGTATTCTTGGCGTTTTCTCGAGCGATTTCTTGAGGAATTTCCCCGAGATGCTTTTTAAACAGTATTGAAAGGAGTTCACACCGACGCCGGACTCTTATCGGCTGCTTTTCGGAAAATATTTCGCTCCGAGTCGTCCGTTTAAAAAACATCATTTGTAAATAAAATGTTAGTTTCCTAATGAAAGAAACGAATATGTCGGGACGATTATGTATTTATCTACGACACCGATTTCAAACATTTAATCACACACCTTCAGATCAACCATCATGAGAAACATTTCAGTCGAGTGTCCACAAACTTTTGACCGGTAGTCTAGTCAGTTGCTGTTGTAGACTGTTGTAGGCCAACGTTAAACCAAAATCTATTTCTGTATTGTTTATGCATTTTAAATGTATTGCTTTATGTTAAAAAGGAACAATGGGTGTCCATATTATTATTATTATTATTATTATTATTATTATTATACTGAAATGTATTGTATTGTATTTTGGGGCAGAAAATGTCTGAAATACGTTGTGTTTTGGACGGTTGTCTCGTTACAGAACACCCACATTTCATTTTCTACATTTCGGAAATATTTTTATGGAGACAATAGACGACTTGTCACAATAAAGGTATATTTTAATTTATTCTATTCATGAAAACATGGCAAACTGTCGCCCTCATCTGCAAAATCTAAACGTGAAGGCACAACGATGGAGGCATTTCAAGCCAGGAAAAACCCAGTAATGGGTTTAATTAAACAGATGTGTCATTTAAAATATACCGGTTCACCCGTGAAGTTTTGTTCCAGCAGTCTCAGATCATTCCAGTCGCAGCATGCTTGTTTACATCCACTAGATTAGACATGTGAAGAGCAGCTCTATATACTTTATATTGTGATTTTGCACTTTGACTCTGTTGGCGTTTTTCCATAATACCCGCCAGAACACACAAAACCTGATCGATTAGTGACTGAACTCAACGACCCAGCAGTCAAGACCGGGCTTGCCAAAGCAGATGTTCCATCATTGGCTCCAAACAGACAGGAGTCTCTTTCTCAAGCACCACAAATAACTCTTGTGTGCTTCTGTTATCAGAGTCAGATTTCAGCAGAGCGCTTTCTCTTGCAGTCTGAGAAATGCGCTCATGTACTTTCGTTGTGCTTTAAATGTAATCCGTTTTAACATTTAATTCTATTAAGTGTGTTCTCTGGCGCATCAGAGGAGGATTCGTCTCCTTGTGTAGCTGTACGTCGTCTTGTACAGCTGCGTATGTGTCTTTAAACTTTTTGTATACAAATAGAAAGAAAGAAATGAGAAGAAAGCCTTTATTTGTCACCTGTGCATCGCTGTATAGTGAAATTCTTCTCTTCACGTACCCCAGCTTGTTAGGAATTTGGGGTCAGAGCACAGGGTCAGACATGATACAGCACCGCTGGAGAAGACAGGGTTAAGGGCCTTGCTCAAGGGCACAACTGTGGGAGTCTGGTGGTGCTGGGGCTCGAATCCCTGACGTTCTGATCAGTAACCCAGTAAATCTTAATTGCTGATCCATCACTTCTATCAGTCATTGTAACTCACGGTACGAAAAAATATATATTTTTTAAATAATCTAGCATGAAGGGTAATATGGAAAAAAAAAGGAAAACGCATTCCAAATTTTTGCTTGAGGAAATTATATTGGAAATGAAACATCACTAACAGATAGGTCATTTAACAGAATTAGCTGAAGCTTATTTCTTTCAAAAACAACAGAAGAACATGTTCATGGTCATCCAGTAGTTAAGGAACCACGCAGGACTAGAACTCAATTAGAAGATCTTGTACGGTAGCACTACTTGTATTGTTCTCCGCTTGATATATCGCTTTGCTTGTATTTCCTCATTTGTAAGTCGCTTTGGATAAAAGCGTCCGCTAAATGTAAATGTAATGTAATGACTGGTGGACATGTGGGATATGATAGCGACGCGGTTGTTTAGGAGTTGGGACAGATCGCTATCAAAAGCTAGCCATATTAGTGGAATATACAATGATGTTTTAGGTATGTTCAGAGAAAACTGGTCAGCGATGATGCCAAGAGGCCTACAGCAACATTTAAAGAATTGCAGCGATTTCTGGCAATTACTGGTTGTTCAGTACATGTGGTAACAATCTCCCAAATTCTTCGTATCTCTGGGCGATGGGGTAGAATGGCAAGACAGAAGCCTTTTTTTAACCAAAAAATGAATAAAAACAAAATACATCCAATCTCCAGAAACCATGTGGAATGTGTTATTATCTGATGAAACCAAACTTGACCATAACACCAAATATATGTTTGGCACAACAAAAAAAAAAAACAAAACACAGCACATCACTAAGAGAACACCATCCCTACGGGGAAGCATGTGGTGGGAGCATCAAACCAAGATTAAACTCTAGCAAAGTGATGGGAAGGCCAAAGTGTGGAGAAAGAAAGGATCTGCTCATGATCCAACACATACAGGTTCATCTGTGAAACATGGTGGAGGTAGTGTCGTGACTTGGGCGTGTATGGCTCTTTCTGGAACACGCTCACTAATCTTCATTGATTAGGGTTAGAATTCAGAAATTTCCAGGAACGTTCTGTTCGCAAATTACAGAGAAATGCATCCAATCTAATTGGGAGGACCTTTATCATGCAGCACGATGATGACACAAAACACAACACAAACTCAACAAAGGACTTTATCAAGGGGAAAAGTGGAAGGTTTTAGGCTGACCAAGTCAATCACCCACCCAGTTGAGCAGCATTTCACCTCCTGACGAGGAGACTGAAGGGAGAAACTCATCGAAACAACCAACGACTTAAAGAAGCTGCAGTACAAGCCAGGAAAAGCAACACAAAAGAAGAAAATAACAGTTTGGTGATGTCATTCTGTCACAGGTTTGATGCAGTTATTGCAAGCAAAGGACATGCAACCAAATATTAAGTGTTATTAACTTGAATTTACTTTAAGACTATCTGTTCCAATACTTTTGCTTGCCTCAAAATTGGGTGGTCTGCCACCAAAGGTGTCATGTTCTCAGTTGTTTAACACATTTAGATATAAATGAAAGCTGAAATTCTGATCTATCGTCTCACATTCATCTTTTGATCTCAAACCCAAATGTGTTTGGGTTAAATTGGCCTTGCTGTCCCGATACTTTCAGAGGAAACTGTATCTATCTATCTATCTATCTATCTATAAATGAGATGTTGTTGCTCGAAATTGGCTAACACAACTTTGAATGCTTAAATGCATGTTTTCTTAAATTCTTTAAAGAAATAAAGAAGGTAATTTTTTTTCAAGTTTAATTTTTAATAGTTACAAGGACTGAATGGCAGTACAATCATGGAATCACCCTAACAGTGTTAAAATGAGGACCTGACAATGTCATGGAATGGGAAGAAGCGTTGAGGAGTCTTAAATAACACGAGTTCTGTCTGACTGTAAGATTAGCATCTGTGCATTTCTTACATGGCCTACTCTCACAGTTTCTGTTCACCTCATGTCCTCAAGGAAAGAGCAAAGTCCCTTCGAAATAACTATAAGCAAAGGTTGTGTGTGTGTGTGTGTGTGTGTGTGTGTGTGTCAGGTAATACTAAGTGTGTAATCAATTATAGGGCTCGTATTAGGACAGACAGTAAATGACAGTATAGCATCAATGTAATATTTTACTTTAGTAGTCTGTCGCACACGTCATTAACCATGTCTTCTGTCTAGCTGTGTGTGTGTGTGTGTGTGTGTGTTAATATTTTTATTTATAATGGTTAACAATAATTTACGTGCATTTACATTGGTATCCAACCATCCTTGTACTCAAGAACGGACAAAAAGAGATTTGGTCGTCTGTTAGCTTTTAATTCATTCTGTAGGCTAGTATGCTAGCTAGTTTTTTCTTCTCTCTTCAACACCCACGCAAAGCAAAAAAAAAAAAAAAAAAACAAACTTTAATCACTTTTGACTTTCTCCAAACAAATGTTTATATTTCGTATGTATATTTAAACAAAATGTGTTTCACAGTCCTACAACGTACTGTACCTAGGTGCTGTAACTCTATTTTGCTCGGAATCCCGCCACCTGCTGCACTACACACACTGGCTTTTACTAAAAAGGTGCCATCTAGACTTTTATGTGTGATGTGAAAAGAAACACCAAATTTTGCTAACTTTGCTAACACGCTGTATCATTTTCACACCACTTTCTTAGAAAAAGAAGAATGTCCACATCAAGTCCAAAGTGTGAGAGTTTCTAAAAAGATTTATGTCTGGATTCACGCACGTGACTAGCGAATTAGCCTTCCATACGTTATTACATCGTTAGCTAACACTTTGTAGCTGGGTGAGTTAGGTTTTCCGACTTAGACAACCAAAATATAGGACTAGGAAGCACGCTGGAGCATTTACTTTGAGCTAGCTAACGAATTTATGATTTGTCCAACACTGTCACTACTGATAATAGGACCGCTTTTGCCCTCACATAAAGTCTCACAAAAATGAGTACGTCTACGACAACAAGAACAGCCAGCTTCTTCGTAACACTTGTAGGGATTCATAGTTGGTTTACGAGCACCATCCAGCACTAAATGATAATGTATTGTTTAAAAACAAGAAAAACACCAAGATCTAATTGACATTTGGGGAAATTCCTCTTTTATAATCTACTGAATACGGGATAGGAATGAGGATGAGGAATTTCATGAATGAAGCTAATCTAGAACTTTTTGGTTCTGAATGTAAAAGGGAAATTATTTTGTTGTTGTTGTTGTTGTTTATTCCAAAATACACACTATAATAACTGTGGTTTATGGGAAAATTGGTGTATGTGTACATCATAATGTGAAGTGGGTGGGGCTTAAATCCTTCATCAAAGTTGCTAGGTTTTTAGATTTTTTCTGTTGGGTTTGAGATTTTTATTACTAAACGTTATCGATGCAATTTATCCAAAATCTAATGAGAAATGATTGGCATAACCAATTTTTTTGTCTCTTTGTTTGTTTCTACCTGTAGTGTCTTGCCTTAACGTCCTTACTCTATAGCTACAGTCTTGCCTCAGGACACTGGAGTGGTAAAAATAAATGTGAAGTCATCAGGGACTTATTTCTCCCCCACACAGCATTTTCCAGCGAAAATATGCGTAATATGGCAGGCTAACTTTAGACTTTACCCACCTTGAGGACATTGAACCTCTTACCCACTTTCAGTGTGTCAGCAGTCTTGACATGTTTTGTTTTTACCAGCAGATGAAAGTAGAACTCAGACATCAACAGAATATTCTGGAAAGATTACTGTTTATGTATCCTGTGTCTATAAATGTAAGTGTGTGTGTGTGTATTGATGTGTTTATCTGTAGGAAAGCCACATCAGCAACCCCTCCGACAGATAATCACCACGTAACCATAAACACCATTATAGCGCTAAAGAACACATGCTAAGTGCTGACCTCATGTAGTATATTCATATAAACAGTTCTGCACACTGAGGACATCCTTTCAGAAAAGAAAAAAAAATGGTTGTGCATGTTGCGCAATAAAGCTAAATAAAATGCTCACGCGAGAAGCTTAGTGGAATTACTGATATGAAACACCGCACACTCGTACACACACACACACACACAAAGCTGCTGAGTCATGGATTTCGTAGTACAGTGCTGAGTGTAAGCATTATGATTGTTCATTTCCGAAGCATAGAGATTGTATGCACTTTGTTGTTTTCGTTATTTACGACTAGCTGAGATGTCTAGCAGTCACATGATTTTTCAAGAGCGGCTAAAATGGTGTGCACTTATAAAGCGCTTAACACTGGTTCTCATTCACACACCAACGGTAGCAGAGCTGCCATGCAAGGCGTTAACATGCCATCGGGAGCAACTTGGGGTTCAGTGTCTCACCCAAGGACACTTCGGTATGTGGAGTCACGTGGGCAGTCGTGTGAGAATCGAACCGCCAACCCTACGATTAGTGGACGACCCGCTCTACCACCTGATCCACAGCCGCCCGACACTTGATGATCAAAGTGCTCGAGTTAAGCCGTGCATCGTATATCAAGGTCTCATCAGTGGCATGATAAGAATGAGACACACTTAGAGATAGAAGTGTTTCAAGTCTTTAATGCTCTACTGAGTCCATGCCTTGCTTCTCTGAACACCAGACATGATGAACAGAACAGTTATAACCCTTTTGTTCAAACCAAAATGTTCTGTCGTCTGTCCTATTGCGTAATTTGTACTTTCATTGGACAAAGTGTGTTCAGATCTAGGGGGTGTGTTACTCTGTGTAAACACCTGACACGATTGGCACAGATAAGCTGCAGGAATCTATAGTCTGGGCAAGAAAAAAATCAGGCCCAGCCCAGCTTCTCGCTTCTTCATAAAATTGTGTATGTGTGTTTCTTACCGTATGTGCTTTTGCTTCCACAAATTTTGATTTTATTTTATTTTTTTTAAAGAATCCACTTCAGCCTAGTCAGTAATGATGTGGATGCCAAAAGCTGAGTACTTTGTGCTTGAATGAGACGGAGGGCTTAGCCCTTGTAGGACATTTACCCCAGCTGGCCTTGGTAATAGAACTAAAATACAGTCCCCTCTGAAAGTATTGGAACAGCAAGGCTAATTCGTTTCTTTTCGCTATACGTTGAAGACATTTGGGTTTCAGATCAAAAGATGAACATGAGACGACAGATCAGAATTTCAGATTTCGTTTCCTCGTATTTGCATCTAGACGTGTTAAACAACTTAGAACATGGCACCTTTTGTGGCAAACCACCCAATTTTTAGGTGAGCAAAAGTAATGGAACAGATCGTCTTAAAGTACATTCACTGACCCATTGACATCACCAAACTGTTGCATTATTCTTTTGCGTGTGTTGCTTTTCCAGGCTTGTACTGCAGCTTCTTTCAGTTGTTGTTTGTTTTGTTTTGTTTTCCTTGGTCAACCTGTTCCATGTCTGGTTGTTAGTACACCAGGGGCTTCTTTCTTTTTCAGGACATTCCAGATTGTTGTATTGGCTATGCCCGATGCTTGTGCAATGGCTCTGATAGAGTCTCCCTCTTTCCTCAGCTTCAAAACGGCTTGCTTCTCTCCCATAGACAGCTCTCTGGTCTTCATGTTGGTTTATCCTTATTAACAACAAACGCAGCCTGCACAGCTGAAACCTAGTACAATTTTTTAAATAAAACAGTATTTCCCACCTCACTACAAATTTCATAAAATAAGCCAGGGTACACAGTTCGGCTGCGTTAGGTGATTAAAACGCTTTCCTTTTCTGTTCTTTATCAGACAACTAGGTTAACTTGCTAGGAAAACAACTTGGAAATGTTTGCCCGTGATAAATATTATCAAACTCCCAACTTTCCAAATTTCATTGGATTCTAAAAGTACTCTTCTCTGTTGTTTCTTCAGTCTCATCACAGTAGTGCTATCCGTGGATAATTCATCCATCCACATGATACACAGCACTTATATACATATATTTTGTGCACTTTTCTGGCCACAAGCTTAAGAATCGTCAAGGCTACGATCTGATCTTCAAGGCTCTCTGCACGTCCATGTGCTCGTTTTTTGGCAGGAAGATATAATCACAGAACTGACGTAAGTTTATAAGTTTTGTTTGAAGCAGTTAGTGGTGTGTAAATAAGATCTTGTCTGTAAAATTATGCAGTTCTTGGCCGTGTTTATTAAAGAACCGTACCGGACTCTCTGGTGAATGCTGGAGGTCTGACTTATGAGTGCACGTGTTTATTTGTGTTTTATTCTTCCAGACTTGACTTCATCCTGCCTATTTTGCAAACTGATGTGAAGTGGACATTTCTTATTTAACTTCTGTGACACACTCTGTCTCTGTGCCTCGCTGTCTCTTGTGCTTGCACACACACGTGTTAGATTTAAAGGTCCACAGGGTTCAGGTTCCTCCAGGAAACTGAGTACACACCTATTTCTAGGAATAGTATCTGCACATTTCCTTCCTGTAGAAGCAGAAAAAGTTTGAAGTTATGTGATTTGTCACACATATAGCAAGAATTCTTTCTTATTATTTTTATGCAATGAATTTTTATTACAGTTTCAACTTTCTTTTCTTTTTTTTTTGGTTGGGTTTTGCAGTAGTAGACTGAGGCATACACACTCATGAGTGTAAGCGGTTCTTTACCCAGCCATGTATCATGACATGTTTCTGGTGTACTGAGATTTAGTAGCAGGGCGGGTTTGAATGCATGTAATAACCCCAGGCAGATCCCGTGTGATTATGGTTTAGCTTGCACATTCATCCTTGCACTAAGTAAACTGACTCCTGAACAGATTATGACTCCGTATACAGTTATTAACACGGAGATAAGACATCACACGTGGCCTGCTGCTGGTTAGAGGCGGCTAATTATTAACAAAATGCACTTAGAAAGAGACCGAGCAATGAGAATCTCTAAGATAATAAAGAATGTGAAGCTCAGCGATCATAATCCACATATTTTTATTATTCTCGCATGTCTATGAAACATGAGTGATCCAGTATATGTTGAATAGCTTTTCTCTGTCTCTTCAAATCACAACCTGTTTTACATACATTTGCTAATATATATATATATATATATATATATATATATATATATATATGTGTGTGTGTGTGTGTGTGTGTGTGTGTGTGTGTGTGTGTATATGTATGTGTTTATATATATATATATATATATATATATATATATATATATATATGTATGTATGTGTGTGTGCGTGTATATATATATATATATATGTGTGTGTGTGTGTGTGTGTGTGTATATATGTATGTGTTTATATATATATATATATATATATATATATGTATGTATGTGTGTGTGTGTATATATATGTATGTGTTTATATATATATATATATATATATATAACACATACATATATATACACACACACACACACACATATATATATATATATATAAACACATACATATACACACACACACACACACACACACACATATATATATATATATATATATATATAAACACATACATATATATATACACACACACACAAATATATATGTATATATATTTATATATTTATATATATATATTTATATGTGTGTGTGTGTGTGTGTGTGTGTGTGTGTGACAAAATACAGGTGCATGGTGTCTTAGTGGTTAGCATGTTCGCTTCACACCTCCAGGGTTGGGGGTTTGATTCCCACTGTGGGCCTGTGTGTGTGGAGTTTGCATGTTCTCCCTGTGCTGTGGGGGTTTCCTCCCCCAGTCCAAAGACATGCACGGTATGCTGATTGGTGTGTCTGTAGTGTGTGTATGTGAGTGTGCCCTGTCCAGGGTGTACCCCGCCTTGTGCCCGATGCTCCCAGGGATAGGCTCCAGGTTCCCTGTGACCCTGAAAAGGATAAAGTGGTATAGAAGATGGATGACAAAATGCAATGTTTTTGTCAAGGATGACAATGTCCGGACCAGCCTATTAATTGAAAATGAAACTTTTCCTGCTGATTGATGATAAAGTGAAACCTTTCCAGTCTATTGATTTAAAATGAAACTTTTCCAGTTGATGTGTTGAAAGTGAAACTCTTCCGGCTC
>NC_071265.1:3337500-3360000 GCF_023375685.1 Ictalurus furcatus | reverse complement strand
TTCTAAAGCTTTGTCTAAAGCTGTTTGTTAAAAGTGCATCATTTGGACCAGGTGTGGCTCCTGCTCGGATGGAATGAAAACCTGCATTTGCCTGCATTTAGACTTAAAGCAATCACCTGTGGACAGGAGGAAATGTCATGGAAAGGTAAGTGAAAGGTGACTCTGTGACTCACATGAGGGTTTTGTTTGTTCTTTACAACTGCTAAACCACAATTCTGAAAATTATATCCCACAGTTCTTGTCTCCAAAACCTTAAAGACAAATCCACGAGCACAATTCATCAAAATGCATCTATCAAACCATTGACTCCAAACATATAAACTTCCCCATTAACCCAAATCAACTCAAAGTAGAATACTTTTTTTTTTAAATAAATAACAGGGAAAAAAATGAAGGAAACTGCACGAAGCAGACTTTGATAACCATGAAAGTCATGTGAAAAACTTTGATAAATAAAGATAAATATAAAATAAGATTATTACGATAAAACATGGGAGCACAAATTAGATTTGAAGTTCTAGGACAAGGTAAAAGTGGTATGTGTATACACGTACTTGTTACAGGTAAGTGTTGTGTGTTGCTGTTTTGGATAGTGAGGTAAAATAGAAAATAAAAAAAAAATTTGAAAGATCCTAATCCAGCTGCCGAAACCCGGGATCGAACCAGGGACCTTTAGATCTTCAGTCTAACGCTCTCCCAACTGAGCTATTTCGGCGCTGCAGTCTGGCGCAGACCCTATCTATAAAGTCCTAGTGCTCGCCGGTTAACGTTCTAAGTCTGTCTAAATGATTTAGAAAATATAATGAGATGCTCACTTGCGTGTCCGTTCTTCACGACTGAACATAACAATACAGACATATTCGCAACCCAAAGACTTAACATCACACATCTAACACCAGGAACCTCATCAACAAGGCGTTTCCACCCACAGAACTGTCGCTCACTGGATGTTTTTTGTTCTCCACACCACTCTGAGTAAACTCTGGAGTAAAGTGTCGAGCGGGGAAAATCCCCAGCAGTTATAGAAATACTCAAACCAGTCACAAATCACTGAGATCACATCACATTTCCCCACATTCTGATGGTTGGTGTGAACATTACCCCGAAGCTGCTGGCCCCGATTTTATGCATTGCACGGCTGCCACATGATTGGCTGATTAGATAATTGCATAAGTGTACAGGTGTTCCTAATAAAGTGCTCAGTCAGCGTATATAAGAGACATCTTTCCCTATTGTACAAATCACCAGTCAACACTGAATGTTTTTTTTTTAATAGACCCACTTCCCATAAACAGTTCAGTGTCTCGCCCTTGCTTCAGTGTGTAATCTCAGCTAAATAATGCAGATTCATACATAAGAGCTGCTGCTGTAGTCATAAAGACCGTCCTGTGCTCGTCCCAGGACTCTTATTCACCATCTGCTCACACTGAACATCCTGTAAACACACCGAGAACTCTTTATCTTTACGCTTCTACACCTGTATATTGTAACGATTTCAAGTCGCACTATCCGGCATCACCCAGAGGAAGAGTCTGGTTCCTCTCAAGGTTTCTTCTTTCTGTCATCTCAGGGAGTTTTTCCTCTCCGATTTCACCTCTGGCTTGCACATTAAGGGTCTAAATCTACGTCTGGATTTCTGTACAGCTGCTCTGTGGCGATGTCTGTTGTTAAAAGCACTACATAAATAAAACTGAATCTTTGCATGAAAGGGTTTTTGAAGCCTAGAGGGAGAGAGAGAGAGAGAGAGAGAGAGAGAGAGAGAGAGAGAGAATAGACGGAAGAAAAGATGCAGAAATTATCTTACAAAATTAGCAGCGTGTAAAATACCTACACTTATTAGCTTGTTGTAAGTTTACCGTTTCCTGTATTATGGGTTTTTAATGTAACCTCAGTAGTTCTACAGAACTGCTTACAGTTGGAGCTTATCCTGTTTTTGATGCACCACATGGTTCCTCTATCCTCCACCCCCACACCATCTCTCTCTCTCTCTCTCTCTCTCTCTCTCTCTCTCTCTCTCTCTCTCTCTCCTCCAAGGTGACTTTCCCCCACAGAGGCAGATGAAGGAAGAAAGAGGGAGGGCTACATTAAAGAAAAGAGGAGGATAATGACAGGAAATGGAACGGATGAGATGAACAATGGTATTCGAGAAGAAAGAGTTTGAACTGTTTGAGCGGAGTGCATGGTAATATTTAGAACAGATACAGTGAGTAACCTTCTCAGGTTTCTCTCTCCTGACTCTCGTTTACTGTCCCTGTCATGGATCAATGATCCTGGAGGGACAGACGGGAGTTGAGGGAGGTGAGGGATGAGTGCTCGTGCCCATCCTGAAGGTACTGTAAATATAAAATGATGTCCACAGTGAGACGTTTTCTTTTCCTCTCTGCGGGTGAAGGTGTATTTTAAGCTTTGCTAATCAAACATTCAGGATGCAGCTGTCATCATGTCCTCACGCCTGCAGTCACAGTGAGCATAATTTGCTGATATAAAGCTGTCATATTGCTGATGTGGTTCCATGTAAGCCACAATTATTTATTTATTTTTTGCCTTTGTTTGTCCTTTTGCTAATTTTTTCACAAATAAAGGCACTGATGTGGATGGAGTGTTAGATTATTATTATTATTATTATTATTATTATTATTATTATTGTATAATATTAATTAATTCATAATACCATAATTGTAATACACCCAGAATTCAGCAGTCAGGGTTCTCTGTCTTTCTAAGCGATCATCACATATCACTCCTGTCCTGCGCAGGTTACACTGGTTACCTGTTTCATATCAGATCCAATATAAAGTTCTCCTTAACACTTTCAAAGCCCTACATGGTCTAGCCGTCTCATACATTACCGATCTTGTCCGTCCCTACACTCCATCACTCTCTCTCAGGTCGTCTGATACTGGCCTATTATTCATTCCACGTTACAAGCTGTCCTCACTCGGTGGTAGGGCTTTCAGTAGCATCTTCACTTTGGAACTCTATTCCACAATCTTACCTTACAGGCTGTGGATCAGGTGGTAGAGCGGGTTGTCCACTAATCGTAGGGTTGACGGTTTGATTCCCAGCCCATGTGACTCCACATACCGAAGTGTCCTTGGGAAACCCAGAGTTGTTCCCAATGGCAAGCTAGATCCTTGCATGGTAGCGCTGCTACTGTGAGTGAATGAGAACCAGTGTAACATTTGATTCATAACAAACAACTCAGAACAAAGCAGCTACTAAATACTTGAGTCAGTTCATGCATCAGTACACTAGTGATGTGTACGAGTCGACTCTTTGAATCGATTCTTTTTGTAGTTACACATTGGGAGCTGACTCTTTTTTCTTATTTGTTTTTTTGTGATGCTGTTGGTGAAAGTTCATTCGTATTCTGTGTTTGCGTTTCTCAAACATTATTAATCACAATAAATACCGTGCAACCGTGACTAAAATTCATTCAGTAAAACACAAAATAACGCTCCAGAGCCACTGACAGCGTTGGATAGACGTGGATAGACGTGTGTTTTACTCCCCTGTGGGTATGACTGAGGCAGCCTGAAGGTCTGACTGCACTGCTGCTTGTTATAATGATGTGTGTGTGTGTGTGTGTGTGTGTGTGGGTGTGTGTACAGTTATCAGGAAAAAATGGACAGGAATGGGCTTCAAATTTTACTTAACAGAAAATATTTCTATTTAAAAAAAAAAGTATTTAACTACCTTTTATTATTTTGCATTTACTCGTACCTGACTTTTTCATGACTTCAATTTCAATTTTTTTATTTAATTTTTTTAATTTATTTTTTTCTATTTCCTTCTTTGTCACTGCTATTATTTATTGCATTTATATACACACATATATATTACAATGTCTTCTTCTTCGTCTTCTTCCTCGTCACATACATAGCACCTTGTTTCTCTGTTGTTTTAAACACACATTTCATAGCATTCTCATACAAAAAAGAAAAAAAGGAAACTTGGCAGCGAGCCAGCTGTTCTTGATGAGCTCATCCGAGGGCTTTGACTCACCGAAAAGAGACGCGCTCCTCATTACTACATTACACACGGAGCAGCACAGGACACTGCGTCCTGGACGCACACGTGTGAATGACCCGTGAAAACAAACCCAGAAAATGAATTCATTCTGTCAGTCAGGTGGTTATTTCAGTCATAAAATATCCACGCGAAATCTAGAGATGAAATCTAATCGCATGTGATTGTGAAAATGTTTCTGCATTGCATAAGAGGAGCAGGTTGGATTGGATACTGTCACTGTATGACTAACCCCGCCCATTCTAACCCCGCCCCTTTTATATTTGTGCTGTTAAATTAAGTAAGGAATAAAACACGCCATGTTGTGCTGTTATGGGAAAATAATCAACCACGTGGTGGTGTGATGAAGCGTTTAGTTACCGCTAACACCCCGACGTTGATTATTTTCAAATAACAGCACATCCCGAAGCGTTTTATTCCTCTTATACCGCAGCAATTTGCCAACAATTAC
This sequence comes from Ictalurus furcatus, assembly GCF_023375685.1. Taxonomy (NCBI): domain Eukaryota; kingdom Metazoa; phylum Chordata; class Actinopteri; order Siluriformes; family Ictaluridae; genus Ictalurus; species Ictalurus furcatus. Next base: position 3,355,520 of record NC_071265.1, on the reverse strand, counting down.
AATTTTATATGGTTAGATTCAATGTCGTGAAATCTCCATGAAACAAGTTTACTTCCTGTTCCTGTCACTTATGCTAAAACGGCTGTAAACAATCATTCCCTCACCAGCCTCTCTTTGTTTCTCTCTCGAAGTTAATAAGACCAAAAATTGAGCTAATCGCATAACTGAGTAAAGTTACAGCTTCAGCTTGAACTGGAGACTCCTTCCATACATGTTAAATAAGCACTTGTTTACAGAAAGGTTGAACAGAACGATGTTTGAATAAAAACATCGATTTTTAATTTGTTCTTTATTAGCCTTCGATTGTGCGGAGCGTTCGCCGTACAAGTCCCTGTGCAAGTCGTTACTATAGAAACGAGTACATTAATATGAACAGGATTTGCACCTACACTGCTGTTCTAGAAATCAATCAACAGCTTCCGACTAATCAGAATCCAGAATTCCACAGGGCTGCGCAAGATCATATATTAAAGTGTACATTATGTGCAAAAAGCACATTTTAGACATAAATATATGTGGCTTTTTAATATATATATATACACACACACATACAGTTTTCTGTAAAAGTTTGGGCAGCCCTGATAATGATCAAAATTTCAGTGTATAATCTGCTGGGCTTTCGAAGCAGCGACTTCATTTGGATAGAATTTATACCTTATGGAGACAGTAACATTTCAGTTCTGAAATAATCATTGATTGAATCGACAGAATCGATGCAATGTGAGTCAAACTGTATATCACCTTCATGTGCAGCTTTGTGCGAAAGCTCAGTTGTACAATTGATGGATGTCTGTAATGAAAGTCATTTTGATTTAAAAAAAAAAAGAAAGAAAGAAAAAAAGCAAGAAAGAAAGATAAGAAAAGGACCCGACCTGGTTTAGTGAGGTCTTTAGATGTATTTAGCGCCTCTGCTTCTGAGAGCTGGACTTGAGTCTTCATTACCGCTTCTCCAAACGAGTCGCTTGTAAATGTCAGCGTGTGTCATAAATCATTAATATATGTTAAGGTTATTAAAGTGAGTGCACCTGTGGAGTGCCACTATCATCATTAATAACGAGGATAACCGAGGACCTGCACTTTCCTCTGCCTTACAGGCACACCGGCAGACCGTGACTCTTTAAAGATTAATACACACCTCTAACGGAGAGATTAGAGAGCTGAATTAAAAAGAGGCCTTGGCGAGTGGCACAGAATTCGATCGACTGTGAGAGCATTGGTGTTCAGAGGAACACAGGAGGGATTTAATTGGCCTCTTTGACTTTCAGTAGTTAACATGTAATGAATTTACTCTAATTAGGTGAATGAGTCTGGGAACTGCATGAAGCTGCACTCGAGGAGCTGCGACGTGAAAACTCGGGCTTTTCCCCACTAAACTGTCACTCTGTACAGTATATGAGCACGATTACGGCCAGATGATTTTATTGTGCATTGTTTGGAACTGAAATGTTTTTCTTAGTGATGTATATGAGAGTCATTGCAGACAGACTGCTTGATTAAAATTCTAAACAAAAGAGTTACTCTGGCAAAACATAATGTGTTGTTTTTAAAAAAAAATCATAATAATTACTCTCTTTCTGATTGGCTGAATCCCTGCATTTTCACAGGCTCAAAAGTAATTGGACAACGGACTGATGAGCAGTTTCATGGCCAGGTGTGGCCGGTTTGATCGTTATTTCATGACAAATTAAGGAGATAAAAGGGCTGGAGTGGACTCCAAGTGTTGAATTTGCATTTGATACTGTAGCTGTTCATGGGAACGCTGTATATACTTTCCTTGTTGAAGAAAAACCCCTTCACAGCATCTAGGCAAGTTAAGAAGATTCAGGAGGGGGTAGGCATATCGTTGTCAAAGTCTACAATCAAGAGACACCTTCATGAACAATCAAGAATGATGGGAAGTGAAGAGTATGGAGAAGGAAAGGAAGGGCTCATGATCCAAAGCATATCACATCATCTGTCAAACATGGTGGAGGCAGTGTTAGGGCATGGGCGTGTATGGCTGCCAGTGGAACTGGGTCACTGGTGTTTTTTGATGATGTGAATACTGATAGAAGTAACAGGATGAATTCTGAAGGGTATAGAGCTATATGCTCTGCTCAGATTCAGTCAAGTACCACAAAACTGATGGATTATGACCCAAAACATACCTGCAAAAGTAACCCATGAGCTCCTTAAGGCGAAGAAATTATATGTACTTAAATGTCTGATGACCTCAAGCCAATTGATCATGCGTCTCACTTCGTCAAGACAAAACTGAAGGCAGAAAGACTCACGAACAAGCAGCAACTGAATTCAGCCGCAGTAAACGCCTGGCAAAACATCTCAAGGAAGGAAACTCAGCATTTAGTGATGTCCATGGGTTCCAGACTTCAGGAGGTCACTGACTGAAAAAGATTTGTATCCGAGTGTTAAATAAATAATCCTAATATTTATGATTGTTAGTTTGTCCAATGACTTTCGAGACTGTGAAAATAGAGGGACTCTATTTACTCTATTTCCAAATGGCTGATTTTCCTGAACGGTCAATGCAATATTGTTGTTTAACCCCTTCAATTAAAGCTGGAAGTCTACACTTCAATCCCATCTTGATTGCTTCATTTCCAATCCACTGTGGTGTAGTAGAGAGGCAAAATGACCAAAAATGAGTCCCTGTCCAAATACTTATGGACCTGACTGTACGTGAGCTGAGAGACAGCCATGATTGGCTAGTACGGCAGAGGAGAAAGAGCATGCCGTCCTTCATGTTGGTTTTTCCACAAACTTGTGGAGTTCATGCTTTTATTCAAGCAACTTGAGGATGTAACTAACACTGAGATCAGTGTCAAATATTTCTAAAGCCTTGCTCAGATGGGATTAAAGTTACATGGGGTCCTGGGGTAATTCCCTATTTTATTCTGTCTGGATCAGCCTTTTTCTCCCTTCCTCGTTTGAGAAAACTGCTAAATTTTTTAGACTGCCGCTACTTGCCATATTCCGTCTCGTGGCACACGTACAGTGACCCACTTCCTGAATTGTGAAAGGGATGCTTCACGACACTATCAAATTGTTGCTAGAACTTTGCTTCTTCCTAAACCGAAATCAATCAGAGCCAGCGTCTCTTCTCTACTCCAGTGCTTCTTTGACTACTCGGATGCCATGTCGCGAACGGAGCGTGATCATATGACCATGTGATGAGCAATGCTGGATGCGAGAGTTTTATCATCTAGGAGACGATGTAAAAGATGTATTAGGGGGTTGAGATCTTATTAAAGAATCAAAAATAGAAGCATTTTCACCCCTCTGTATATTGCTTACATTGAACTTAACATGACATTGACATTTCTACCAGGTTTATGAACCCCCTGCAATGCCGCCACCGCCGCCGCCGCCGCCACCACCACCACGACATCCGCCCTTACACTTCCACGATCAGCGAGTTTCAAGTAAACAGCATTTCTATTCGATTCTCGTTACACGGACATGTGTCTGGATAAAGATTCGGTTAAAAACACCGGAGTATTAATGTAATGTGTGTGATATTATTGGTGAAAAGCAGCCCAACATCTGGAGTAAACATGAGTTAAAACGTGAACAACAACAAACAAGGAACTATACAACTTTATTGATAGAATTCGACATTATTGCTGATCTACTGCAAAATACACAATCGTCACAAATGAATGAAAATCATTTAATGCTATTATATTATATATGTCTATAGATACACAAACACACAAACATGGACTCATTTGTTTTCCAAATTCAGCTTATCAGTCAGTCGTTATAATTTAATCATAGTTTATATTTACATCCCTGATCATGAACATCTATAATAAATCTACAGCACTCTATCCGTAACGAACGTACTAGACGTATGACATAAACGCAGATTTGAATATAATGTGAATAAATGCTGCACTTCACACCGATGTTAGAAGAATTACTCTGCATGAAAATCTTTCCATGCATGCCCTGGTTTATGAAATTATTGCCCCGGTCGCCTACACACCCGCTGACACACGCTTGTTGTCTAGCACCACGACAGTTAAATCGGATCTATGGCTACAGTTAATTAGACGTTGCCCTGTGGTTCTCTCTGAGCTCAGTGTGCTTTGGAACGTGTGCTTGTTGTTATCGCTGTACAGAATAAATTACAGAACTGTTGACATGCAAAACGAGGTGATGTCTCCGCTTGTTCCCTGCATCTCACGCACACACACACACACACACACACACCGCAGGTCATCACTCACGGACAGTCTCCATCAGACAGCGGTCGGTAGCATCGCTGCAGTTTGCCCTATGCTTGCGCTGATTCCTCTGCTTTGTCCGAGCGATGGTGTATGTGTTGTTGTTTTTGTTGCGTAGCCTGCGCAGACGTGTGTGCAGGACTTTGCGCAGTTTCTGCCGTGTGAATGCATACAGCAGCGGATGAAGCACCACTGTCCAGTAGGCAAGCACTAGGAAGCAGACCCTGAGGTGCTCCAGCCAATCAGAGGGTCCGATGGCCAGATGTAGGAGTGGTGTAATGGACAGAGGAGCCCAGCACAGCAGGAAAGAGAGGACAATGATGACGGACATGCGGAAGACACGTTTCTGACGTTCCCTTCGGTCTCTGTGACGTCTCACGGCACGGCGCAGGGCCAAGATGGCTGACACTGAGGCCCCAACACCAACACTGGGTGGGGCATGAGTAGCAGTGGGACTTAATGGTGTGGTGGATATGGTTGGACTGGGATTAAGTGGCAAGGCTGTGGATGATGCAGTATGCTTAAGAGTTGTGGTTATGGTGGATATAGAGGGGCTGGGGTTTAGAGGTATGGTTATGGTGGATGCCACTGGGTTATGGCTTGGAGGTATAGTTGGGCTGGAAGTAGATGGGCTTAGGTTTGGAGATACAAATATGGTGGATAAAGTTGGGTTAGGGTTTAGAGGGAAGGATAGGGTGGATGTAGCTGGGTTAGGGTTTAGATGGGTGTTTATGGTGGGTGTAATTTGGTTAGGGTTTAGATGAGTGGTTTTGGTGGGTGCAGCTGGGTTAGGGTTTAGAGGGATGGATATGGTGGATGTAGTTGAGTTCGGGTTTAACGGTATGGTTATGGTGGATGTAATGGGGTTGGGGTTTAGATGGGTCATTCTGGTGGGTGTAGTTGGGTTATGGTTTAGAGGGATGGATATGGTGGATGTAGTTGAGTTCGGGTTTAACGGTATGGTTATGGTGAATGTAATGGGGTTAGGATTTAGAGGAAAGGATATGGTGGATGTAGGTGTGTTAGTAGTTGGATTTGGGTTAGGGATTGGAGGGAAGGATAGGGTGGATGTAGCTGGATTAGGGTTTATATGGGTGATTGCGGTGGATGTAGTGGGGTTGGGGTTTAGATGAGTGGTGATGGTGGATGCAGCTGGGTTAGAGTTTAGAGGGAAGGATACGGTGGATGTTGTTGGGCTCTGGTTTAACAGTATGGTTATGGTGGATGTAATGGGGTTGGGGTTTAGATGGGTCATTCTGGTGGGTGTAGTTGGGTTATGGTTTAGATGGGTGGTTATGGTGGATATAGTTGGATTAGGGTTTAGTGGTATGGATCTTGTGGGGTGTAGAGGGGTGTTGATGGTGGAAGCATTTGGGTTATTGTTTAGAGGTGTGGTTACAGCGGACAGTGTAGGCATAGGACTCAAAGGCGCTGCCCCCAGTGATGAGCCGACATTCGGGGTCAGTGCAAAGGGTGTGGTTGCAGTGGGGGTTGGACTCAGTGGAGTGTTCACTGATGGTGTGTTGGTCTCTGTGTTCATAGTCACCGTGGTAATGGTGTCTGAGGCCACAAGCGGTCCAGTGGAGAGGGGAGGAGGAGATACAGATAAAGTCTTTATCACGTGATCTGGTGACCCTGCAGACCTCGTACGACGCTGCCAGGGGCGCCGGACAAGTTGCGTGGTGCCTCTTTGCGCTCTGGCCGGATGTCCGATGCGAATGCGCAGGGCCTGCAGGATGCGTGAGTAAGTAAACAGCATTACAGCCAGTGAGCACAGGAAGATGGGAGCCTGCAGAAAGAGATGAGCTTGTAGAGTCCCTACCAGTTGGGAACACAACAAGGTGCTATTTGAGTAAACAGGTGCTCCATCTGTTGCCCCAGAGCCAAGACCTGCCTCCACAAATGGCAAGACTGGCAAGGTTAAAGACACCACCCACACTCCAGCTAGCAAAAACGCTGCTCTCCGTGGTGTAAGCAGACGATTGGCTGGACGGACGCTGATGTCGTAGCGATCGAGGCTAATGAGCAACAGGTTGAGTGCAGTTCCTACACTGGCGAAGGTGGCTGCTGATTCGTGGAGACAGCAGAGCAGGACGTGGTGAGGGCTGGAGGCTCCACCCAGAAGGAGGAGCATTGCAGTGATGGGCAGGCAGAGCAGACAGAGTAACAGGTCAAGCGTGTGCAGGCTGAGTGTGACAGCATGGCTGACCGACTCCAGAAGGCTGCAGTGGCCGCAGTACAACACCAACACCGTCAGGTTGCCGCCCACGCCGAGCAGCAACTCCAATAGCAGCACAGCACTCACGGTGGCCCGGAAGCCGAGCCACGCCTCCTCTGGCTCGACAAGCCCCGCCCCCACACCGTCATTTGACTGTAGGAGCGTGAGTGTGGGGCCCTCGGAAAAGCTGCCATCTGTCTCCATGGAAACAATCATGCACTGTCACACACATTGCCAGCCACACCCATCTGTCACGCTCCACCCACTCATATAATTGAGTGATTGACAGGCCTGAGAAAAAAGGGAGAGAAAATAATAGCTATAATAACATGATTTCAAGAAACATCAATTGTAGTCTCCCAGAACGTGACACTGTTGTTAATAAAGCTTTTCTTGCGTGAATGCTACGGTATGCGTCTTTTCAAAAGCCGGGGACAATAATGACTTTCTCTACAGTAATAAATGTCACCGATTCTCAGTTATTTGTAACAGATAATTAAACATGGACCAAAGACAAATGGATTTTGCATTGCTATACAAAACTACAACAATAATAATAATAAAAAAAACAACAATAAAATAGGAAAGAGATTTCAAAATGAAATACCTGAGTAGTTTGAGTTGTGTGTGCATGTTGTTCAAGTCGCTCAGCTACATATTATTTAATGATTTTAACGGGCTAGATTTTCCATTAAATTCCATTCATTATTTTTATATCGTCCTTGAATACAAAGGAAATTGTATGCCTGTCTACGTTCAATTAATTAATATTTCTATCTTTTTGTTTTTGATGCACCCAAATTCAAGAAATTATTTCAATTAAAATAAAATAATCACTAGATTTGATCATTTTTTTTCTTTTTTTTTTGTTTTGTTTACCACTTTATGTTGTTATTTAATTATTCTTTTATTATTTTTGTTTGAATTATGCATGACACCAAGCCCATTCAATATTTTCAAATAAAATAATGTAAACATAAAATATTAAATATATAATAATAAATAATATAAAAATTGTTTTATATATATATATATATATATATATATATATATCCACACAGTTACTGAATGTATGCCATTGGGGGTGTGTGTGTGTGTATATATATATATATATATATATATATATATATATATATATATATATATATATATATATATATATGTGTGTATATATATATATATATATATATATATATATATATATATATATATATATATACATACACACACACACACACACACACACACACACACACCCAAAGGCACATATTCTGTAACTGTGTAGATGTGCTGGATCTCCAGTCAGTTCTATCAGTGGCAATGAGATATTGATTTGGCACTGATGGCAAAGATATCAATCTTTCTAGCATAGAACGTGTAATCATACAAGACCTGTTCATAAGCGTGACAGCTGCTTTATCCAACCTCTATTATGGCATCCAACTCCAAGTCACTCTAAATTCACCTGCTTGTTTAAGGGGCGTGCATGTTTGTACTAAGTGCATTCATTTGGCTATCATTTACGTTAACCAGACCGATTTTACGCTATCAAACCTCACAGGATACCGAAATTGCAAAGCCGCAATCATAAAACCACGGCAGTTAAAATGACAGTAACTGTCCTGAGAGTCGAAATCCGTCCGGAATCGTATGAGAACGTTATGCGTTTAAAATCACATCGGTTCACGCCACCCTCCCAAAATGACTCCTTAAACAAATAAATAAATAAGTTTGACTAGGGGCTGATCCCATTTCTATGATGGCTGTTACTATGGCAACCGGTCTGCAGGTTTAACTGTGCAATCAAAAGAAATGTTTTTAAGAGAGAGAGAGAGAGAGAGAGAGAGAGAGAGAAATAAACGAGCCCATCTGCATGTCCCTGAGTGTGAGAAGGGATCAGGTCTGCGGGGAAAAAAAAAACCCACTGGTGTTTATTGGGCATAAATGGAAACAGATCAGAAGTTCAAAACGTTTGGTGCTTATATATATATATATATGTTGTATTTAAAAGAATCCCTAACGTACAGTATATACAGCTCACACAACAATAAAGTGAAAATGCTCCACAGATGGAAGAAACATGATTGACGGCTGTCACACACGGCAGGCTGGAGATGAGCCGAGGAGAGAAGCAGAAGGTGCAGGAGCACGCCGAGTTGTACATTCGCAGGAAGCATATGTTTACATCTCCGTCTCTCCATCCATCATCTTTTCTCTCCTTTCTCTAAACGGCTATTCTGCACATCTTATTCCTCTCTCATCATTTCTGCATTCGAAGTTTAAAGCTATCGGATGCCTAGATTGAGTTTCTTCACCTGCTCTGGAAGACATTTGTTAATGTTCTGCGACCGACCTCACGGCCGCGAGTGCCAAGGAACACACACACTCAGAGAAGTCAGGGCTGCGTCCCAAACCACACAATGCACACTGTGTAGTATACCTAAAAAATAATGACACGGACGGTGCGCTGGAAATACGGGTATGGGTATGGGACCCGGCCCGAGAGAATGCACTGCTTACGTCAGAGAATAAATAAACGTCTTACCTGAAAACAGAACGCTAACATCTCTGTTAGTACTGAATCCTTTTTTCCTTACTCTCTTATGCTGGCTCTCTCTCCACATTAGTTACAGCTTCTGCCAGGCAGAGTGTAGACGGACTTCTTTTGTGCCTAAAGCTGGGGTGCGATGACGTTTTCGACGTGTCAGAGCCGGCGTATGACGTACGCGCACAAACTTACTGCCGATACAGACCACAAACTCCTGACACAGTGCTGTGAAGTACTATTGTAGGATCGTCACGAAGACGCAGAGCAGCTTAGAAACATCAGATTGTGCCGTATTACGGTATGAATTATTACGTCATACAGTTTTTTCACGCTCATTCAATAATCATGGTTTTATTTGTCATTTTCAGCTAAACTTCCTACACACTCTAGCTTCATGTAGAACAAAATATGATAACCATTTTTTAAAAAAAATCTTTTTAATCACCTGATGAAATTTTTTTTTTCTTCAGTTTTAACCACAGCAGTAAATGTGAACGAACTCCATTGCATCTGTGGTTTTCAGACATAAGGACTAAACTGTACCTGAAAAGGGAAATGGTCTGCACTTACGTAGTGCTTTTTTAACCTTAGTGGTTCTACAAAGCACTGGTTCTCATTCACACACACCAGCGGTAGCAGAGCTGCCATGCAAGACGCTAACTTGCCATCGGGAGCAACTTGGGGTTCAGTGTCTCACCCAAGGACACTTCGGTATGTGGAGTCACGTGAGCCGGGAATCGAACCACCAACCCTACGGTTAGTGCACAACCCACCCTACCACTTGATCCACATCCGCCACAAATATGCTGTGAAAAGTGAATGCAGTGTAACATTTAAAACGCAATCACAGCACATAATCAGATTTTCATTCATCCCTTCATCTTGACTAAGCGCTCTATCCTGCTCAGAGTTCTGAAGCCTATCCTAGGAACCCTGGGTGTGAGATGGGAATACACCCTGGACGGGACGCCACACACTTCAGTCATTCACTTTAGTCCTCCTGCCAGCATGTTTCTGGGTTAACGGGAGCAACCCGGAGGAAACCCACATGGACACGTGGAGAACATGAACAGAAACTACACACAGCCAGGAACCGAAGCTACGAGGCGCATCCGGGCGCTAAGCTCAGGATCCTAAATTTCCTAGGAACTGTTGATGGCTTGACAATTCTCTTAATATTATTTTAATGACATTGCATCATTACCAGACAGCGAAACTCATGTAAAGGGCATGTAAAGAAGCACGAAAGGTTAAGGAGCACTTTTAGATGTACAACATCTTGTTCCATGATTTATCTCATGTTAACGTTTCACCCCAAATTCACCCGAATCATAACAACCACTGACTCACAGAGGAATCAACACCAGTAGTCACATGCCTGTGTGTTTGAGGGGCATTAGATTAAATAGGGAATGCATGATGATGATGATGATGATGATGATGATGATGATGATGATGATAGTCTACTTCGGATAGTTCCATTAAATAAATCCATCAAATAAAATCTGGGACATCAAAAGAACACATTTAAAACAGTAGGAGAAGAATGAAAAGCACAACAGCAGTAGTGGCACTCTGTAACGGGACACACTGTAATGCACCGATTCACTGACTGTATTTATATATTCGTCCTTCCTCCCTTCTGGCAGCTCCACAGGCATCATGAGGATGTAAACGGATCGCGCCGGTGTTCTCAGCACTGATGGAGTGAACGCGTCAAGCTTCACGCGCTATTCATCATCACCGTCGGATAGAACGCTGCAAATGCATATATATGTGTACATGTGTAGATATGAAACATATCTCTATATAAAGAGTAATGCCAGCGCGAGGTTTGTTACTCACCTCGTCCCGCGTGCAGGAGTCGCGGAATCACGCGCCGGGATCTCCCCCGCTGCTGCTGCTGCTGCTGCTGCTATAGGCTACATGGCACTGCGGCGCGCCGCGCTCCTCCTCGCGCCACTCTGCGCTCTGGCTATCCGATCCGCCCGCGCGCGCGCGCGTGACGTGCCCGTCATGTCATGATCTCGCGCATCACACGGTCGAGTACATCAGCGGGGATCCTACGGCACCGGAGGCGTGCGCACGCGCGTGCCTGTGTCTGTGTTTGCGCGCGCGTTCTTCTTTATCCCCCCCCACCTCCTTCTTCCATCTATAACTAGTGTTGCAACCGGAGTGTTTGCTGTCATTTCGACACACACACACACACACACACACACACACACACACACACACACACACTGTGGCATCTGCTTGGTTGGAATGAAACCCTGCACGCACACCGGACCTTTCCGGATAAGATCAGACACCCCCTGGCTTAGACATTCACTACATGTGCTATTGTTTTGCATTTTGGTTCTGTCTCATCACTGCTCTGCTCCCTAACATCTTCACCTGCCTGGTGTTTGATCCCTGATTGGTTTGCTTGTTAAATCCTCGTTGTTTCCCCATCCCTCACCATGAAGTCTTGTTGGGAATTTCTGTCTGCAGTAATCACACAGAAGACACAGATGCAGTGCAGAGAGGTTAGTTTGAAAATCACAGAAGCAGTCCTTTAGCTGTGCTGTCCTACATTTCCCAGACAATTCTCACGGGCAGTTCGAGGTTATTTTAATACAATGGAGAAACGACAGACATCCACAGTGACTCAGTACTCAGAGATATCACCTTTCTAACCATCCAAAAAAACCAAAAAAAAGTCAGTCAAACTCCAGCAGGGATCGGAATGAAAAATAGTGAAATAACACTGAGAGAGAGAAATGTAAATAAATGAATATATATATATATATATATATATATATGAGAGAGATTATGGATGTTAAAATGGTAGTTGAGTGACAGATCTGGGGTGTTGGCTTAATTGCCCTCAATGCATTGCAATGAGACGTGGCAAAGTGATTTGTGACACACACACACACACACATGCTCAGAGAGAGAATGCATACTGGGGACTGATTGCTGGGAAAACTAGCTCAGATTACAAAAACAGGCCCCGAGTGATAGGCAAATAAATGTTAGAGTGGTACGGTTTGTTGCCCTGCTGAATTCTCGACTCTGATTGGTCAGGCGGTGTTGATTAATTTTCTATAAATGCAGCTGGGAGACTAGCAGCTGCACATCAATACATCATCGTTTCTATGGTAAGAACTTACACGGGAATTTATGAAACAGATTTTATAAGTGTGTTGAACTGTTGATCTAGTTTTCTGCGAGGAGACGTTTATTTAACATTCTGGAAAGGAGTCTCCAGTGCCAGTGCCCTGTGACGGTGTTCGGGAGAGAGGGGTTTGTGTAACATGGCAAGCTTTTAGAGTTTTCACTATATTAACTCCGAGAGAGGAAAATTCGAGGCTGGTGTAGTTTTAAGAGGCAGTTTAAAGATGCTACTATCGCACAACATTAAATGTAACTGTAAATAGATAAATAAATAAATAAAAAGTCATCGTTGGCAAGTTGCTGTGGCGTAAGAGGAATAAAACACTTCAGGATGCGCCGTTAGAGGAAAATGATCCCTTGCAGGGCTGCTAAGGAGTAACTCTGCTTCATCACAACACGCTGTAGTCGATTCATTACTTTTATAACATATTCTATATTCCGTACTCGATACAATAACATATTTCGGCACAGTAAGTCAACGTTGTGCCTAAAAGTTTGCACACCCCTTGCAGAACCTGTTAAACATTAATACTGTTAACAGAATAAGACGGATCATAAAACTCCCATTTCACGTAACAGATGTTTACATATAGTCCACAAGAGTAGATAATAGCTGAATTTATAAAAAAAAATTTACCCCGTTCAAAAGTTTACCCACCCTCGATTATTAATCCCGTGTGTCGTTACCTGGATGATCCTCGACATGACGTGTTTACGTTCTGTGAGAGTTGTTCCCGAGTCCCTTGTTTGTCCTGAGCGGTTAAAACCGCCCGCCGTTCTTCAGAATAAATCCTCCAGGTCGTGCACATCCTTTACTTTTCCAGCATCTTCTGCGTATTTGAAGCCTTTCGAACAGCGACTATATGATGCCGAGATCCATGTTTTCACACCGAGGACGACCGAGGGACTCGTACACGACTATTACACAAGGTGCGAACGTTCACTGACGCTCGAGAAGGCGACACGATATATGAAGAGCCAGGGGGGTGTAAACTTTTGGGCACAATATCTAATAAAACCTTTATTGTGCCTGTTTATTGAGCGTGTTCGCTCTATCAGCAGACCGAAGACTGAAAGGTCTAAAGAACATTTTTCCAGAGTCCAGACAAAGTCGACAAATTGAACATTTTAATCATTTTACCATATACAAAATGACATCATCAAACACAATCCACATTATAAATATGTCTGAAAAATAGCACCATTTCTCTTTATTTTATTTCATTTTTTCTTGTAAAAAAAAAAAAAGCAAAGTGAACATGCAATTCAAGAAACATTCGTTTTCGATTCCACGCTTGGGGGAAAAAAAAAAAAAATACAGCTCTATATTTACAGTTACAGCTTCTCTATACAGCAGAGACGGACTGCGTACTAAAAATAGCAGCTGCAAACATGGCAGTGATGCTGCGCATATAAGCAGGCGTATCATCGCTTCTGTAATGTCATCGCAATTAGAGATGCACGACCGGCACGAGCATTTTCAGTCAATACTCCGCCCACGCTGACAAAACACCAATACCACGGTTTAAAATGAGCTAATGCAAAAATGTTTTATTATAAAGCAGGTGATTTTTAGACGTTTTATACACAGGCAGAAACCTGAAGCAGACTGTGTGTACTACAGGTCCTGCCTTTTTATAGCACCAGAGTAACAACGGCCAGAAAGCTGATCGACAGAAACGCAGCGTGTAGCGAGTGCGTGATTTCAGTGGGGGAAACTGATGGTGTGTAATCATTGTCTGGACTGTGGAGTCACTCACGATCGCTAAAGATCAGCGAGGGAACATGTTTTACAGATGATAACACAAAGTTGCCCCATGGTTCCACTTTTAACAATTAAAAACACACACCCCACGTTGCTGCTACTCTATTTCCCCCCCTCCAGTTTTTCTTTTTTTTTTTTTTTTACTGCGTATTCAGTATATTTATATTGAGCCAAATTTTTGGTTTTAATTCACCATTGTAACTTTTATTTTCATTCTTTTTCTTTTCTTTTTTTTTTTAAAAGAAAAGGAAAAAAAAAAACTCATTCATTTTTTTGTTAGATAGACCCTAAGGGTCCATGCAGTGTCTGATTATTTATTTATTTATTTATTACACTTTTCTGGCCACAAGCTACAGAATCGTGAAGGCTGCTGATTGGCTCTCGGCACTCCTCTTCATACGCTCCCTCAGTCTGTATGCACGATATAGGCACTGCACTAACAAGCTTCACGGAATCCCGTCTTTAAAGATGACCGAAGGGTTTATTTTGAAACGGTGAGTGTTTTCTTTGTGGACGGTCAAGTGAAGAGTAAAAAATGAGGCGTTTCTTGGCCATGTTTACTGACAATCTCTATAGCGAAGGCTAAACGTCTGACTTTACTACAACAGCTAGTTGTACCGTCGGCCTTATTTTTTCCGTACTAATTAAGTCTAGCTAACGTACTCGAATGGCAGCGCCTAGTAACCTTTAGTAGTGACCTTGAACGCTTTCGTTTTCAATAAAACCTGGCAGGAAAGTAAAACGGAAGGATGACGAGCTGGATCAGGTCAGCCTGGGGTCTGCATGAATAGAGTTGGCTTTCGGTTACGTCCACGTCAATCCGGATCCATCTGAAGACGCGTCTTTTTCCTCGACATCTTCTCCTTCCGTTCGTACCGAGACGGCATTGTTCTGTCCGGCGGAAAAATGGAGCTTTCTTGAAAAGGAGGAATTTAAAAACGGCGTTGTCGTGAGCTCCGAGGAAAACGGAGATGTTCGACAACGACGACGTATTATTAGTCATGTGATGCAGTCACGTGACCCACCCGACTCGAAACGAACAAGATGGCGGACGACGCTGTACTGCAGCTGTTGTACCTGCTGTCCAGTTTGATAGCGTTGTGAAAGGTTAATGTCACTTTGTAAAGCCTTCAGACTGCATTTTGAAATAAACGCCTGACGGTAATGACGCAAGCCGCGAGTTTCTTACGTTTGTCACACATACGCGGTACAAGGATGTCAGTGTTTTCAGACATTCCGGTGAGGACGAGCAATATTTTGGAGAAAAAAAAAAAACCCCAACAAAAACCATTTTAAAAGGAAATTTTCAGATCTATCCGCATTAACGTGGACACAGCCTTATACTCGCACTTATGTGCCGTGAACACTAATCCAGTGACTGACACGATAATCTCGAATAACACATTTGCTTTGAAAGCAGTCTGTCACTTTTTAAATGTGTTTTACTGCTTGCTGTGCTTTACGTGTATATCGATATTTTTCGAAAATGTACTTTTCAAATAAAAAAAAAAAATTCCCGTCGACACACAGTGAGTGTTTTTCAGAAAATACCTTCCGTCCACACAAAAACAAACAAACAAAATATCTGAGAATGTTCACACGAGCTTGTCTCAGCAGTATTGTGGCTAAGATATGTCACAAACTGTCATGTCAAATGCCTCAAGGATAATATTAAGAGCTTCACACGGAGCGGAAGAGGAGGCGAAATTCAGAATAAACGCCAACAACACTGCCAAAAGATCTATCAGAGCCATTGTGCTACTTTGTAACAGTTTAGTATATAAGTATTGTGGAGGAAATATGTAAATTATGCTTATTTTTGGTAAAATTTCGTAAGTTAGCGTATTGTCCCTGTCTGCTTTAATTTAAAATGTCTGCGCGTTTATTTATTTATTTATTTATTTTGGGGGGTGGGGGGGGGGAAGGAGCCAAAACTGCGTTTCTGTGTGGACACGAGGACAAACGTAGAGGGGGGGGGGCAAAAAAACCCCAAACATTTTCAACAATATACACCCTTAATTGTGCTTGGAAGTAGTGAATTCTTAATGAAATGAAATGTGATATAAAATGAGTTGTGATATAATACGGTTGAACTTTTGTTGAAACAAAATAAATAAAAATTGAAAAAAAAAAATAATAAAAAACATGACAATAAAATACGATAAAAATGGCACAGTTGAAGATGGCTGTATTGTACGAGATCCATCAGGTGAGCGTGATAAGAACACTGAACACTGCTGTGCTGGAGAGTGTGTGTGTGTGTGTGTGTGTGTGTGTGTGTGTGTGCGGTCCCGTCATTACCGTCCACTATTCGACCCCAGAGCATCTAGAACACACACATCAGACAGGAATTAGATTAAAGTTGTGTAGCGTAAAAAAAAAAAAACAAAACCTAAAAATCTCAACGAGTGTGAGAATGAAACTGGTTACTATCCATGGTGTGTGTGTGTGTGTGTGTGTACCTCCGCTCTGTTGTAGGCAGTGTTGTTCACACTCCTCTTTGTGTGCGTAGCGGTTAGCGTTTCCTCCGCAGCCGCTGTAGATGAAGGGTCTGCACTCGCTCACCTGAGAATTGAAGTACCAGCGAAGAGTGTATCTGGAGCACTCGCCCTCATCCAGCGGCAAGGTGCACGGATCTAACACACACACACACACACACACACACACACACACAAAACCAAAATAATAAAGGAACAGCACCAGAGAGAAGCTACAGTTTAATAACATCAGTCTTTAATAAAACATGCCTTTTATATTAGATTTGTAAATTTGAAGAATAAAAAGCTATGATACTACAAGGCTTCAGTTCCCACAAACCATTACCACGCTAAAACCGTGTATATTACACTACAAGCACATTGACACAGAAGGGTCAGGTCTTACCTTCACCTTTAACCTCTCTTTTCTCTCTCACTGCAAATAGAAAAAAATATTTACATTGTGTGTGTGTGTGTGTATGGGGCTCACTGAGAAACACACATAATACACATACTCCAAAAGAACTCCAAAACCCCGCCCCCAGCCCAGCATGCAACAAAATGTCCTTCATATCCATTCATTTCAGTAGAGAAGTACCGTCGTACCTTGGCTCTGATTGACTGAGGGCATAAAGTCAACAATTTCCTCCATGGGGTCATCATAGCTCTCTATAGAGTAAACATGCTCATAATCTGGGTCATTTGTGTTCACCACAACATGCAGCTCACGACCTGGAACACACACACACACACACACACACACACACCAAAATACACCCCAAAAAAACGCATGCAAAGTGAGTAAGAGCAGTCAGAGCTGTGCTCGTCAGAATTTCAACAGAAAAACGTCGATCTTAAAGAAAAATCAAAAAATATCAAACGTACATGATTTTTCAAAAAAAATTCACAGCTTTTTTTTAGCTCAAACATACAAAGCTCCTGGAGATTTGCACCACACACACACACACTCATTTTATTAATCTCTTCAGCCCAGCGGATTAATTACAGATCCAAATCATTACACGGTTACGTTAAACACGTCATGAAGTGATTACGCTGTCGTATTCCAAACTAGCGTTTCCTCCAGAGCCCTTTCTACACATTTCCCTGTAGTGAGAAATGAACACAAGATCTGTTCACTCGCTTATAATGACTGATTCCACTATCGAGGTGCCATCTGTGTGTCACTGATATTACATTTACAAATATGTACGCAAATGAAAGACAGAAGACATTTGAAACACGAGGTACGCTGGAATGTTTCCGATAAATCGTTCGCAACCTCGACCGCGTGAAGAAAACAAGTTTGACTGCTGGTCTCAGTCTGCTATAACTACACTTTATCTGGAAAAATAATCCGTGCGAGTCCACGTAACGTCTCGTACTTGAAATATTCCACGAGTTGACCACTGTAGGTGATGGGGAAAAATTTTTTTTTTTAAAAATCGACATTTTTGTTTCACTTCAAGCCTGTTAGCTGAACACATTCACCTCTAGGAAATATCTGGAATATTCCACGGGTCACATGATCAACGGGACGTTGCATCATCCGAATTCCCTGAGGATCATGGGAAGAAGAAAAGTACAGTACGCTCTCTCGTCCTTTTATCTTCATTTTCAGTGTTAT